>NC_064852.1:119396951-119654451 GCF_024139225.1 Suncus etruscus
GCCTCACCAAAGAGGATAAAATAATAGACAATGCCTAAGGCAAATGGCCCAGCCTTAAGTACTCAGACCAACCAAATCTCTCTGTAGGATCCTGGCATTCTTTGACATTCTTTTTATCAATTAGTACAGAATGTAAAGAGCCTTTGAAACCCTATACAAAGGCTCAGTTTTCCTATAAGAACCTCCACAAATCAAATCATATTAACTAAGTCTTATACTAAGTTCCTCCCCACACTGGGAGTTCCTTTCTTTCTCCTTTCCTTTCCAATAAAAGTACATTTCCAATGTACTTTTGACATTCTATCTCTGAGTATGAGTATCTGACTAAGCTTTATTTTTGTTCTTGAAAATATTGGGAACCTGGGAACTAAAGAAGACCACAGAGACCTGCCATCACCTTTTTTGTATCTTGCCTCGACAAGACCTAAGATATATAGTGATAAATATCCGTAAATATTGCCTGGAAAAAGTTAATGAGCCCTATCTTCCTTTTATACATTTATTTTATTTTAGAAACTCATTTATTTTTCCATCAACCTGAAAAAATATGGAACGCTTTGCAAATTTGCATGTCATTCTTGCGCAGGGGCCATGCTAATCTTCTCTGTATCATTCCAATTTTAGTATATGTGCTGCCAAAGAGAGCACTATAAATTTATTTTAATGTTTGATTGTGAAGCCACATCCAGCAGTGCTTGGAGATTACTTTCAGCTCAGTTTACAAGGTTTGTTCCTGGTTCTGTCCTTGGCTTTGCAGGGGACCAAATACAGATCGCCTACCTGCAGAATGTATGCTCTGTCCTTTGAACTGTCTCTGGGTCCCTCAAGTCTTCTTTCTGAGGCTCAGGGATTCCAATTCCAAGGTATGGTTCCTGGTTCTTCCCCAGTGAACTTCCTTGATTCTTCGAAGAGTTAGTTCTTTTTTAAGACAGCCAAAATCTCCTTTGTCTTCCATCTCACTCTTTTCCTTTTATTCATTTTCCAACAGACGTGGAGAACAACTTGCCCAAATCTCCCCTAAAGAAATTCTTCTCCAGTGCAAATCCAGGGAAGTTATGCATTTTTCCCCAGGCTAATATCATATCCTGATTTGCTCCATTTTCTGCCTTTAAAAGATGCTTCACTTGTCACTGGAATAGAGAGAGTGGATAAAGTAGGGAAGAGAACATCAGGACAGGAGGGAAGGGGTAAAGTGGACTGCATGGAGGTGGCAAAGCCATGTGGGCTGGATGGCATCCTTCACCATCCAGCCCCATCGTTATTTATTTCATGCTACACCAACCTATGGATAAGCCTCAAGTGGAAAAAAAGACTCAGAAGGTAAAATGGTAAAATGATAAAATATTTAGAATAGACAGATCCAAAGGATAAAAGCAGGAAGAAAAGAGAATAGGAAGTGATTGTTAAATGACCATATATTTACTTTTTGTGTGATGAAAATGTTCTGGAATTAGTGTTGCACCACAGTATGAATGTGCTAAATTCCACCAAATTCTATACTTCAAAGAAATGGATTTTCTAGACTTCAAAGTGTTTCATACATTTATATTTATATATGCACACTCATGTACAATACTTAAATGATTCTCTGAAGCCCTTTCATTCTTATTTTTAAGGGAAGTTGAGGAAGAGGATTACTCCTATTTCTTAAAAAATCAAACTGAAAATGCCATATGAATTCTAGCTCTTATCCAAATCATAGGATAAACATTCTTGGGATAATGTTTGACGGTACCAGGCACTTTTGTGGTAGATGTGGTATATACAGTAACACTGCACTTATAAAACAATAACATTTGTTCTATTATTACATGCCTAAATAAAATTAAGGACTGGAGAAAGAATACAGGGTTTAAGGCATTTACCTTGTATGAGGCGAACACTGGTTTCAATCCTTGGCATCAGGTGGTCCTCTAAGCACCATTAGAAAAGACCCTTCTTGGGGCCGGTGAGGTGGTGCTAGAGTCAAGGTGTCTGCCTTGCAAGCGCTAGCCAAGGAAGGACTGAGGTTCGATTCCCTGGCATCCCATATGGTCCCTCCAAGCCGGGGCAATTTCTGAGCGCTTAGCCAGGAGTAACCATTGAGCATCAAATGAAATGGGTGTGGCCCGAAAAACAAAAAAGAAAGAAAGAAAGAAAGAAAGAAAGAAAGAAAGAAAGAAAGAAAGAAAGAAAGAAAGAAAGAAAGAAAGAAAGAAAGAAAGAAAGAAAGAAAGAAAGAAAGAAAGAAAGAAAGAAAGAAAGAAAGAAAGAAGAAAGAAAGAAAAGAAAGAAGAAAGAAAGAAAGAAAGAAAGAAAGAAAGAAAGAAAGAAAGAAAGAAAGAAAGAAAGAAAGAAAGAAAGAAGAAGAAAGAAAGAAAGAAAGAAGAAAGAAAGAAAGAAAGAAAGAAAGAAAGAAAGAAAGAAAGAAAGAAAGAAAGAAAGAAAGAAAGAAAGAAAGAAAGAAAGAAAGAAAAGACCCTTCTTACAGAGCTAGAGCTAGAAGTAGTCTCTCAGCCCACCATATGTGACCCCAAAATCAAAAGAAAACAGCAAGAAAAATTTAAACATTTTTAAACATTAAATTAGAAAGTGAAGTTGTGACATTTGAAATGAAATTTAAGGTGCTTGGAGCCAGAATGGTGGTGCAAGAGGTAAGGCGTCTGCCTTGTTTAAGCTAACCTAGGAAGGACTGTGGTTTGAACCCCCAAGTTCCATATGGTCTCCCAAGCCAGGACCGATTTCTGAGCGCATAGCCAGGAGTAACCCCTGAGTGTCACAGAGTGTGGCCCAAAAATAAAAAAAAAGAAAGAAAAGAAAGAAAGAAATTTAAAGTGCTTTTGTTCATTGAAATAAGTAAGAAGGTGGAAGACCGTTATCAGTTGGTTTCACTTATATGTGAACTATGTGGCTTAAAAAAAACCTCAGATGATGAAATAAGACAAAAACTATTTCAGTGGAAAACTAGTGGTTGCCAGAGGTGAAAAGTGGAAGTAGATAGGAGGAATAGGCAAAGGGGTCTTCCTGAAATATATAGATGTGTTAAGCTAAACTCATGAAATTCTATATTTTAAACTAATGTCAAATCAATTTTTTGAATAATGTCTTTATTTAAGCACCATGATTACAAACATGTTTGTAGCTGGGTTACAGTCATGAAAAGAATACCCCCTTTTATTCCCACCCACTGCCTGTATTTGAGTCAGGCATTCTACTTCTCTCACTCATTAACATTGTCATTCACCTAATTTTTTATTGCTTACTCTAATGTCTTAATTTAGTATTTTTCTTACTAAACAAGAAGCAAAATATTAAATTCATTCTGAGGGCCTATACTCTTCTGCAAGGAGAAGACAGATCTATATCTACCTCCTATGTTACTTGAGTAACTTTGGTGTAATGTCCTTGACGCAATTCATAGTTATTATTGTAGTTATTTCTCAAACTACAAACGCCACTCTTTGTGGTGAGCTTCATATCGTGAGCCAGTCCTTCTGGCCCTCATGTCTATTGTTCCTGGGCATTATTACAATAAAGTCTTTTATTTTTCTTAAAACCCATAGATGAGTGAGACTATTTTGTGTCTATCTCTCTCCCTCTGACCTATTTCACTAAGCATAATAATTTCCATGTCCATCCATGTATAGGAAAATTTCATGACTTCATCTCTCCTGACAGCTGTATAATATTTCATTGTATATATGTACCACAGTTTCTTTAGCCATTCACCTGTTGAAGGGTATCTGATTTGTTTCCAGAGTCTAGCTATTGTAAATAGTGCTGCAATGAATATAGGTGTGCAGAAAGCATTTTTGTATTGTGGTTTTTGTTCTTAGGGTATATCTTTAGCTGTGGATCATATGGGTGCTCAATTTCCAATTTTTTGAGGAGTTTTGAGGATTCTCCATATTGTTTTCTATAAAGGCTGAACTAGACAACATACCCACAAGTGTATGAGAGTACCTTTCTCTCCACATCCCTGCTAACAATGATTGTTATTGTTCTTTGTGATGTGTTCCAGTCTCTGTTGTGTAAGATGGTACCCCCTTGTTGTTTTGATTTGCATCTCCCAGATGATTAGTGATGTGGAGCATTTTTTCATGTGCCTTTTGGCCATTTGTATTTCTTCTTTGACAACATGTCTCTTCATTTCTTCTTCCCATTTTTTATGGGGTTAGATTTTTTTCTTCTTAAGTTCTGTCAGTACCTTGTATATCTTTCATATTATCCCCTTATCTGATGGGTATTGTGTGAATAGTTTCTCCCATTCTGTGGGTAGCTTTTGTATCCTAGTCACTATTTCCTTTGAGGTGCAGAAGCTTCTGTGTAGGGAAAGAGGCTGGAAAATAAGTATATTTCTGCAAGCTGGCCTTGAATGTAAAAGAAAGTCTCTATTTAGAGACTTGTATCCCTGCTGTTATGAATGCAGGATGAGCTAAGGAGATAGCCATTCAGGTCAAACAACCTGTCTAGGCAAATAGTGCCATAAGCATTGCAACTACTATCTTTACATACTTCATGATTGAATGATGCCATGAGCATTGCAACCACTATCTTTACATGCTTCCTGATTTAATGATGCCATGGGCATTGTAACCACTATCTTTGCATACCATCCAAATAAATTATGCTATGTACCTTGTGACTGTTGTCTTCACATGCCATCTTGTTGCTGTCATGCTTAAGCTATATTACCCCACATTCTGTTTCCCACCTAAAGCTTGCCTTAAAAGCCTTGTCCCTACTTTCAATAAACTAAGCCTATTGCTCTGACAATACTTTCCTGTGAGTGGTCTGTAGCTTGAAGTCTTCCCTCCTTTTCCCAGGTCCGGCCTCAAAGGCTACTGGATGGAAGAGACCTTACCCATCCTTTGTATTGGCCTCTTTGGGGGACCTGGTGACAGAATCCTACACTTGTCAGCTTAATATAGTCCCATCTGTTTTCTCATTTTCCACTTGTTTGGAGAGTGCTGTTTCCTCCTTGAAGATGCCTTTAGTCTCAAGTCATGAAGTGTTTTACATATGTGTTGTTCTATATACCTTATGGTTTCTGGTCTGATATCCAGGTCTTAATCCATTTGGACTTGACCTTTGTGCACAGTATTAGATGAAGGACTGAGTTCACATTTTTGCTTTGTGCATGATGTTAGATGGAGGTCTGAGTTCACTTTTTTGGTATGTGGCTGACCAGTTGTCCTAACACCACTTGTTGAAAAGGCTTTCCTTGCTCCATTTTGCATTTCTTGCCCCTTTATCAAAGATTAATTGATTGTATGTCTGGGGAACAGATAAATCAATTTAAAAAAATAAAAAAGAAATAGTTTACCTGAAGAGGTGGTTGAAAATATGGCATCTCAGGTAGCTGGAGAAATTGAACCCAATGGGAAAAAACTCAATGAGTAAGAGTAAACTGTGCTCATTGGCTCATCAGCCAATACATGGCCAGCATCCATCATGCAATGCCATTCTGGGATAGAGATCAATATATAGCCACATGCACTTGCCAGAGAGTTGGTCCTAAGATAACTGGTAACACGTTGGTCCTTTTCATGGCTTCACAAGAATAAAATCTTTCTCTCTTTTTAAAAATAATATCTTTATTTAAACACTGTGATTACAAACATGATTTTAGTTTGGATTTCAATCACAAAAAGAACATCGTCTTCACTAATGCAACATTCCCACCACCACTGCCCCTCATCTCCCTCCTCCCCCACCCCCTGCCTGTATTCAAGGCAAGCATTCTACTTCTCTCACTCATCAAAATTGTCATGGTAGTTGTTAGTGTAGTTATTTCTCTAACTGCACTCACCACTCATTGTGGTGAGTTTCATATTCTGAGCCAGTCCTTTTGGCTTTTATTTCTGGGCATTATTACAATAATGTCTTATTTTTCTTAAAACTCATAAATCAATGAGATTATTCTGTGTGACTCTTTCTCCCTCAGACTTATTTCAAGAGTGAATTTTAATTCTCTGACCCTTCTTGAAAAGAAAGGAGATAATAATTTCTTGCCATACTTATCTTTTATAACCCAAAAGAGTTATTAATGCAAGAGTTAAATGAGGTAGTGCATATGAGTGGTATTTCCATTTTGTTAAATAGTACACAAATTATTAGGCATAATGATAGTCTCAGTTTAATATTAATCTTTTTTTATTTTTCATAATAGCACTACATTCCAGTCAGTTGTGAATTTGGTTTGTTGTTTCATAACATTTGTTGAGGTGAGGGAACAGACCTCCCTACAACACATGTATTTGACCATTGTAGAAAATTTAATGAATTCAGAGTACATTTTACTGAACTGTTCATTCTTCCCCTACCTACATCCACCAAGAACATTTAAAGGTTCTTAGGCAGTGATAGATCATCTGGTTCAGAGAATGAACATCTGAATAGATATAGAGAATGAACACTGTTGAAGATGGTTCTACTGCTGTTAACTTTGAAAGAAATGTCTCAATATCCTTGAATCTTAATTTCTTTTCTGCAAATGGAGGAAATAACAGACTACCTCCTTGTTTGTAAAGGTGAAAGAAAGCACTCATATAAGGATATATAAAGCTGTCATCTGTATATGTAAAGTGTTTGGCATATTGTAGACATATGTGAAACATACTCAGAGATAGGTATAAAATGTCCTGTTTGCTTTTTGTTGGTGAGGCAGCAATAAACACATCTATCTCAATCAGAGCTTTAGCTCATTAAGTAGCTCTTTAAATAAAACTCCCAAGTGCATCATAGTGAAAATTCTTTGAAATAAAAATATTTAGTTCCTTCAAAGAGTATATTTTACAATCTCTGTCATGAAATTTCCAAATTTATACTGTTTATCATTCTTCTTTTCCTATAGTAGAGGAAATAATTAATATTTTAACAGATGGCTCCCTGGGCTCTTTTAGATGAAACTGCTTAACTTTTTGTTTAGCAGAATTCTTTGACATGAATAGTAGATGACCATTATAGGGGAGAGAATAAAGGTCTGTAAAATAAACAAGTCAAATAAGCCTCATACAAAATTAATCAGAAGTGAAGTGGGGCAGAAGGGCATAGTTCAAAGAGGTAATGAAAGCTAAAAAAGTAGAAAGGAGGAGAAAAGGGAATAAACATAAAGTCTATTCTTATAAACTATTGTGAATGAGAAACCTGCAGGGGGAGATTAAATAAATAACATTAAAGAGCCTGAATTACTAATATTCTGAGTTTCTCTGCATTGTTAATATGTGTACACTACCCATTACTTTAAAAATGTCAATCAGATATTTTTTTGTTCATAAAGACCTTGGGTGAAAAGATTTAGTAAATACCAAGGAAAAAAGATTAATCTGTATATTTGGGCCAGTGTAGAGCAGGGAAGAGAGTGTATCCATGGAAAATGAGATGAGTTAACATTAGAAAAGGCACAAAAACTCAGAATCAGAATGATGAGAATATGAACTCCTATTGTGGGCTGTGGAGTGTCCCTCCAAAATGAATGTCTATGAAAAAAACATGTCTACAGAATATGGAATTATTTAGAAATCAGTAATTAGAATATCCAGGTAAAGTCATCCTGAGTTCAGGATGGACCCTAAACCCAATGTCTAGTGTTGATAGAAAAAGCGAAATCATAGGACTGGAGTGATCGCATAGAGGGTTGAACATTTGCCTGGCATGGACTCAACCCTCAGCATCTCATATGGTCCCTTGAGCGTTCAGGAGTAATTTCTGATCTCAGAGCCAGGAGTAACCTCTGAACACACCTGGTGGTGTGCCAAGAAAGAAAGAAAGAAAGAAAGAAAGAAAGAAAGAAAGAAAGAAAGAAAGAAAGAAAGAAAGAAAGAAAGAAAGAAAGAAAGAAAGAAAGAAAGAAAGAAAGAAAGAAAGAAAGAAAGAAAGAAAGAAAGAAAGAAAGAAAGAAAGAAAGAAAGAAAGAAAGAAAGAAAGAAAGAAAGAGAAAGAAAGAAAGAAAGAAAGAAAGAAAGAAAGAAAGAAAGAAAGAAAGAAAGAAAGAAAGAAAGAAAGAAGAAAGAAAGAAAGAAAGAAAGAAAGAAAGAAAGAAAGAAAGAAGGAAAGAAAGAAAGAAAGAAAGAAAGAAGGAAAGAAAGAAAGAAAGAAAGAAAGAAAGAAAGAAAGAAAGAAAGAAAGAAAGAAAGAAAGAAAGAAAGAAAGAAAGAAAGAAAGAAGGAAAGAAAGAAGGAAAGAAAGAAAGAAAGAAAGAAAGAAAGAAAGAAAGAAAGAAAGAAAGAAAGAAAGAAAGAAAGAAAGAAAGAAAGAAAGAAAGAAGAAAGAAGGAAAGAAGAAAGAAAGAAGGAAAGAAAGAAAGAAAGAAAGAAAGAAAGAAAGAAAGAAAGAAAGAAAGAAAGAAAGAAAGAAAGAAAGAAAGAAAGAAAGAAAAAGAAAGAAAGAAAGAAAGAAAGAGAAAGAGAGAGAGAGAAAGAAAGAAAGAAAGAAAGAGAAAAAAGCAAAAAGAAAAAGAAAGAAAAGAGAGATCATAGAGGAAGAGACAGAGAATAATAGGAATTATTCCACTTCCAAAGTAAGGAATGCCTTCAGCTCACAAAAACTAGAGAGGTCCAGAAAGATTTTTCCCAGGAGTCTTTAGAGCAAACTTGGTCTTCAGTGATTTCAAACTTTCAAGTCCCCAAATAGTGAGACAATACTTGTTTTAAGTCATCCAGTTTGTTGAGACTTTATTAATACATTTCTAGGACAGTGATATAGCTTCTGGAAAGTGTCCAAAATCTTAAGGTTGGCATCAAACTTATAACATATGGGCAACCTGAGAATTAAACTGAACTCATTTAATTTCCAAAGGATATGATGACCTCAGCTGTCAGGCAGTGACAAGAGTTTTGTTTTATAAGTAAAAACCTTCCTGTACTCTTCCCACTCATCCTTCACAAACCTGACCAAGACATTCCCAGACAAATACATTTTGTTCCCCACCACCCCATCATGTACAAAGTGTATGCAGTCGACCTGTTTAGCCTCAACTTTTGGTAGTTGTATCATTCATTCCTTGCATTTAATTTTCTAGTCTGTAAATAATACCTTACTCTAAAAATGTCATACTTGCTGACTGTTCCCTGCCTTTAACTGCACCATTCTCTGGCTACTTAACAAATAGCTCATTACATTTAAGCACTGCCGCTTCTGGGAATTTTAACACCTCCTGTCATAGTTCTTCCAGATTCTATGTATGTATACATATTCAATCACATATGTATTCTTTGTATTCCATATTCTATGTATACACATATCAATTTATGTGTGTATATTGTTAGATCCTAAACAATATTTTATTTGCTTGTTCTCATTCTTTTCTCTTTCTAATGAATTGTAATTTTGGGGGGGAGGCACATCTAGTGACACTCAGGGGTTACTCCTGGCTATGCACTCAGAAATCACTCCTGGATTTGGGGATCATATGGGACATTGGGGGATCAAACTGTGGTCTGTCCTAGGCTAGCACGTGCAAGGCAGATGCCTTACTGCTTGTGCCACTGCTCTGGCCCCTGTATTGTAGTTTTTAACTGAAAGAATGAAGCTGTCACTGCTTGTCTCCTGATACTGCACAGTTTTGCAACAGTGAAGTGGCACTGAAGTCCTTCAGACCTGGCTTGAAGCTTGTCATCTCCTCCACTGTCAATATGGCAGGAGAAAATGTTGGGAGCTGAGTCAGTCCTTCCAAATTCCCAATTTTGCTCAAGTGTGTGCCAGCATCAATTCTCCCATCTCAAAGGAAATGTACTTATAACTAACTCATGAGTATAAATTACTGCTCTGGATGTAAGAGGAAGACTTTAGTTTCCAAAAGAAATCTTTCCTCCTTCATAGGAGGAAGTGTGAAATAAACTCCATGTTCTTCACCTCCTCTGCACCCCTGCAAGAAAGGGAAAGAGGATGAGACAGCATCTATCATAGCCCTGACCTGACACAAAGTCAGCACTTCCAAAACTCCCCACCCAGTTCATTGTTGTGTGAGGGAAATAAAGGAGGGTTGGGCAGAACAATAGCACAGCATAGCATGCAGCCGACCTGGGGCGAACCTGAGTTCAATCCCTGGCATCCCATATACTTCCCCGAGCCTGCCAGGAGAGATTATTGAGCACATAAGCAGGAGTAACTTCTGAGCATGATTGGATGTGGCCCCAAAACAAAAAGTAAAACAGTTGTTGAAATTTCTATATATATTTTACATATACAAGTAATTAAAGCCACATTCACCTTTGATTCATATGATCTTGAAAGTCACTCGTCATCTCTAGTAGGTTTCAAAGTTCCTAATAGTCCCCTCTACCAAATGGCTCAAGGTACAAAACATGCATGAACCACAAAATTATGTCAATATTTGACAGGAGGTCACCATTATTGAGCATTCCAGGGGTACTTTTCTCAAATTTGGTGCATATCATTACTGTTATTGTTTGGAGATAATGTGATTTCACTGATTTGATTTGAATGCATTATAATTTGAAAATACTGCCAATGGTATAGTTTCATGAACATAACAAATATTCCAGCACCTTGCTCCTTTACCAATGTGCCCATTTCTCTCCACTATTGTCCTAGATTCCCCCTAAGCCCTCTTCCCTACATGTTTCAATACCTCCACAATCCCCACTAATATCACTTCCATAACAGCTCCATTCCACAAACCTGTTCTAAGGTTATGTTATTTTTAATCATTTGATGGTCCTTGGTGATTCTTCTTTATATCACTTATAAGAGAGACATTTTGTACTCTCTGGTTTATCCAAGCGGAGACAAAATGCATTGTTTTGTCTTTTCTTTTTTTTTTTTAATAATTTTTATTGTGACCAAAGAGAATTACAAGTCTTTCACAGTAACAATAATATTTAAGGTACATGGTGACAATAAATTAGGACCATTTCTACCATCATTGTTTTTGTCTTTTCTTATAGCAAGTAGAATTTCATTGTGTATATGTACCATAATTTATCCAGTCATCTGTTTTTGGTCAGTTGGGTTGTTTCTAGATGTTGGTTATTGTGTATAGGGTTACCATGAATACATTGTAAATAAATATAAATAAAGGTTTGAGACCCTTAGAATAGGCAAGAACTAAAGTTGCTGGATCATAAGTAATCTGAAATACTAGTTCTTTATGTCAAATTGTCCAAAAAGGTTGACCCAGTCAACATTCCCAGCAATGGAAATGCCTTTCTTGCACATCCCTGACAATTCTCTTTGATGTGTGCAATTTTCATCGATGTGAAGTGATATTTCATTATTGATTCACTTATATTCCCTGATGATCAGTAATGTAGAGCATTTTTCATATACCTACTGGCCATCTGTAGATTTTATTTTACTTAATCTACACAATATCCTATCAAACATTATATCTCTCTTTTCTCTTTTTTAAATTTGTTTTTGGGCCACTACTGGTGCTCAGAGGTTACTTTTGGCTATATACTCTGATAGGGTTGGGGGCCCATATGGGAAGCTGAGGGTAGAACCCAGGTCAGCCACATGCAAGGTAAATTTTCTATCCATTGTATTATCTTTCCAACCTTATATCCTGAGGAATTTCTCAAGAAAAACATATTTTATTTTATGACTTTGCTAAAAGTTTATCTATCTTCTGTGGCCATATCCATTAATTTTCAGGGGTTACTCTTGATTCTGTACTCAACGATCATTTCCGTGGTACTCTAAAAGGCCAACCTGATATAGAATTAGGATTGAACCAAAGATCAGTCACATGCAGGATAAGACCCTTACTTGCACTATCTCTTCAGATTGTCTGTTAAAATTTGTAATCTTAGGTTCTACCTTGGTACCTGTGACTTATTCTCAAAATAACTTTAAGGCCAGAGCAATGGCGCAGTGGTACGGTATTTGTCTTGCACATGGCTGTCCCAGGACAAACCATGGTTCAATCCCCCGGCGCCCCATATGGTCCCCCAAGCCAGGAGCTATTTCTGAGTGCATAGCCAGGAGTAACTCCTGAGTATAACCAAGTGTGGCCCAAAAACCAAAAAAAAATTTATTCGTACATGCTCTACCCAAAGTTCATTATTCCTATTAATAGCCAATTGTTTCTGCATCATTTGTTAAAAAGAACATCTTTCCCACTTTTGTTGGAAAAACTAGAAAGCAAATCTTATTTTTCACCCTTTCAACTTTATTAAAATATATGTAAATATTTATTTGGTTCCTCTAAACTATCTATTCATTATTCTTAACTGTCTTGCTCATTATAGTTTTTTAACAAATTTTGAAGTCAAGAAATTGGGCTAGTCTTTGATTTGTATTTGTTTTGTACTTCTGCATGGTTTAGAAATAACTTGTCAATACTTTAACAGTAAAAATACTTTTGCTCCTAAGCATCAAAAAGCTATTATAATTATTAAGCAAAAAATTTATCAGGGAGGTGCTAGCTCACAGAACTGAAGGAAAAAAAAAGGCTGGGAAAAGGAACAGCAAAACTGTGCTGAAGGTCTAGATAACAGGAACTAATCTACAGCTTAATTAGCCTATAAACTTGAACTCTCATCAGGATCAGTAAGGAGGTTTGTATCTCAACAGTGCTAGTTTCCACAGTCAATTGAGAGGCTTCTCTATAACTCAGTTCAATTGGATATAACCACAGTATCATTTTCTTGGCAGAAGTCCATATGACAGCACCATGTCATGCAATTCAATTAGAGTTTAAAGGGTGGGTGGGAGGTTCTAAGTCAATTATGCCTGAGGCTTGGAAGACTGGCTGGCTGATAGTCTGTAGCAGGGATAATGCACATTTTCTTCCTATGATAAATTTGCCGGGACAGGGAGGAACCAGGCCTTGATAAGATGCAGAAGTTCCAAGGACCAGAAGTGAAGATTTCAAAAGTCATCTAAAATTGGTTTAATTTTATGCCTAAATGGATATCATTTTTCAGAGGCCTGTTATCAGGAACTTCCAACCTGTTGATTTAAATTTAAGTGGACCTTCTCATATGGTCAAAGTCATAGGTGTTCTTATTTTCACATGTTTAGTTATCCATATATTCATAAACAAGTGGATGATTTTACTTAATCAACTAAGTCACTCTATTGCCTTCAAAATGCCTTCATTTGGTGTGTCATTCTATCTCAAAATCCCCTATTTTCTTATTAGCTGGCAGCATTACAATGTTAGTGCATTAATGTTAATGCATTATGAGTACAATCAAAACTGTCGTGTATAATTAATCATGAGTATAATTAAAAATGTCAATACATATAACAAGGTCTCAAAAAAAGGGCCATTGGTAATCTTTTAATTTTTTCCAAATCTCAGGGATTACTCCTGGATCTACACTCAGAAATCACCTATGCAGACTCTGGGGACCATATAGAATGCTGAGGAATCAAACCTGTGTCAACCACGTGCGAGGCAAACACCCTAATCACTATGCAATCACTCCAGCCCAAGATGTCTTAACTGTTGTGCCTACCAAGAGCTCATAAAGGTAGTCCTTGACAAGGAGTCAGAATGCAATTTTCCAAAAAGAATGCAATAAATTGTAAGTCATCAATAATAAAGGATGATAATTCTGACTATAAGAAATTTTAATCATTCACTAAATGATTGAATATGCAAAGACAATGCTTTAAAATAACATGTACTCATTCTTTTATTTTCAATGAAGAACTCTCAAAAATAAGTCAATTTTTATTCTCTTTAAGAGAAAACATCATTGGATGAGCTTCTTAACAAGATAAATTGGCTTATTAGAGTTGGACCAACACTTTTCCTCTGGTCTCGGGGGGGGGGGGGAAATGTCACAGAAGCCTAGAGTGACTGCAAAAATGCTGGCATCCCCAAGCATTTTGAAAGAACGTGGCACATTCTTAAGTGTAGGTAAGCGAGAAAGAAGGAATCAACAACCATTTATTTCACTGCATTCAGGTAGGTTCCCTGAAGTTAAATTTTGCAGTAACTTACCCAAGGCTATATAGGGATCATTAGTTTTTCAAGGATTCTATACATTTTCTTAAGGCATTTTAGTTTCATTTGGAAGGGGAAAAATAGTACAAGAATATTTTGATCACAGTACTGGAGCATGAAACCTGATTTAGTAGTACCCAAAGGTCACTGTGCTATTTTATTGCAGAGAACATTTCACTTCATGTGAAGAAGAAGGTACAGGGTCAAATAAATGGTAATTGCAGAGACCTTGTTGCTGTGGTCGGCTATTTAGACTGTCTGTCCTCCAATATATTGTTTGTAGTGTCCTAAAGAGTTCAGGAATGAAACTGCGTGACAGCTGTTTCCTCTGAGACAGCTCTAGAAATAAGATATACATCTGATGTGGCTCCCTCGGCAAAAAAAAAAAAGGGCATTTAAAATAAATAAATATCCCATCTGTTGCTCTCTACCTGAGCTTTCTAATCTAATCTCTTCTGTTTTCTGTATCTGTCTCAGCCTGTGTACTTGATGTCAGGCCGTTGAAAGTGTATCTGATGCTTCAGTTGATCAGGAAACTTTTCACATATTTTCTTTTGGAAGTTATAGCAATTCATCGCTTTTGTGCCTGGCTTTGAGTGGAAGTGTTGTGAAAGCTGTTGTAAAGGGAAGTAACCAGTTCAGGGTACAGAGAGAAAAACTTCTGTCAGGAAGTGCCATTTAAGTGGTAGCATAAGGGACAACTGGACTTGCTAAGGGAAGAAAAGGTAAAGTACATGGAACTGGAGAAAATGTGGCAAATCAGGCTTCCAGTGTGTGCTTGGAATGGCAATCAGTAAAGTTTCAGAGTGTGAGTGTCTGAATGTGAGTGTGTGTTAGGGGCATGTTTGTATGTATGAATGTATATAAGTAGATATTTGGAGTCTACAGATTGGAAAAGGCTAAGCTTGAAAAATGAGAACCTCACCTGATTTCTCATTGATGATATCTGTGGGTTTTATTCTAGGTCCTTAGATGGTAAATCCTCTCTGGGATCAAAGGGATGGTTCAGCAGAGAAGGCATGTAACTGGGTTAAATCTCTAGCATCTCAGATGCCCCATCCTGGACTTGGTAGGAGTGATTTCTGAATGTAAGGCCAGGAGTGATCCCTTAACAAAACTGGGTACAGAAAAAAACAAACAAAAATTCTCTCTACCCAACATTTAATCCAGAAGAGTAATGAGGCATAAGTAAAGCAGATTCAAATGGCAAAAACTGAAAGATACATTATTTTCTGATCTCTTTTATAAGTTTTTATTTGATTTGATTAGATTTAGGAGATTGGAGCTTGGACCATACCTGACTACACTCAGGGCTCTGAGCACTGTGCTCAGGTATCACTCCTGGTGGTGTTCCAGGGACCGTATTTGTTGCTGGTGATCAAACGAGGATCAGCTCTATGCAAGGCAAGCACTTAACCCTCTACACATCGCTAAGGCCCTTCAGTTATGTTAAAGTTAGTTTTTAAAATCAGACTGCCTTGTTTTACAATCATACTATCCATATAGCTTATGGACTCAGATATGATATCTAGGCTTTTAAGTTTTAGTTGAGTTCAATTACTTTGCATGTATTTGATGAGTTTTCTCAACACCATTTGTTGAAATTTTCTTTTATACTTCTTAGAGTATAAAGCTCTACTTTATCCTTTTTTTCCTTTATCAAAGATTATCTATTCATATACCTGCTGGTATGTCTCTTGGCTCTCAATTCTATTCCATAGGTCAGAAAGTTTATTATTATTTATGGGGCCTGAGTGGTGGCACAGTGGTAGGGCATTTGCCTTGCACGCAACTGACCTAGTACAAACCACGATTCATCCCCCAGCATCCCATATGGTCCCCCAATCCAGGAGCAATTTCTGAGCGAAGAGCCAGGAGTAACCCCTGAGCATCACAGGGTGTGGCCCAAAAAGCAAAAAAAAAAAAAAAGTTTATCATTATTCCAATACCACACAGTCTTCATTATTATAGCTTTATAGTGTAATTTAAAAGTTGAGAAAAATAAGTCTCCCATCTTCATTTTTCTGGAAATTAATTTAGCTATTTGGGAAGTGTTTATTATTCTATACAAATTTCACTAGTATTTAATCTATATCTTTTTTAATGTTATGAGTAATAAAGAAATTGCCCAGTTCCACAATTAATATAGAAAAGAATGTGATGTCTCCGAATCTTTCCAGGTAGACCAGTCTGAGCTGGAAACCTTAAGCCTTCTTGGAATGGGGGTGAGCAGATTTCTCTTTTTGTCTGACATGACACCCTCTGACATAGAAACAACACTGCTCAACAACTGAAACTTATCAAGTTACCAAGTCATCAAATCTTTTGAGCTTTCTAGCTCCTAGAGCATACAGCCATGGCACCTCCAAATTTCATCCTTGTGTCAGCCCAGTAAGACTGCAACAAATATAATAGGAAAGTTAGTTATATCATAAAACTTAATGAGTGAAAAAAACAATAACACAGAAAGTTCAGCTAGCACCAACCAGCCCTGTAAATCTTCAGATAATGACTTTAGTAATAGCTTTATGAGACCTAAAAATTATCACAAATTAACTTATATTAATTTATGTTTTAATAATCGCATATTCTTTTGTGTTGTAAGAAGTAATATGAAGTAAATTTCCTTGTTCTTGGTAAGAGGACAGGCTTGAGATGTTACGTAAAAAACTGAAGACAATGGTTGAAGGAAAGTCACAAGGTGCTGGGATTGGTATTGGACCATCGAATTCCTGAAATAACTCCATCATGAACAACTTAGTAAATCACAGTGTTTTTTTTTTAATGCTCATTTTATTATGAGACCAGGAATTTTATTTTATTAATTTTTGGTTTTTGGGTCACACCCAGCAGTACTCAGGCATTACTCCTGGCTCTACACTCAGAAATCACTCCTGGCAGGCTCAGACGACCATATGGGATGCCGGGATTTGAACCACCAACCTTCTGCATGCAAGGCAAATGCCTTACCTGCATGCCAACTCTCCGGTCCTGTAAATCACAGTGTTATAAAGAAAAATAGAATGAGAGGAACTGACAAGTTGTGCTTAAAAAATGTCATGGTATTTTTCTGATGACTGTGTTGAATCCTAGAGTATTTTGGATGAAAATGCCATTTTGACAGTATTAAATATTTCTGATCAATTAACAGGGAATGTGTTCCTACTATAAGTAGTATCTAAAAAGTATCTTAAAATAATTCAATGCTATTTTCCAAGCAAATAGGACTAAAGATAAACAAATGGGACTACATTAAACTAAGAAGCTACTGCATGCGAAAGAAATGAGGACCACATATCGAAAGAAAATGCCTGCCTGCCACTAACCTGAAAAATATCTAAGAAATGCAAATAATTTGTAAAACTTAAGGAAAAATTATACCCCATCAAAAATGAGGAAAAGAGATGAACAGAAACTTTCTCAAAGAAAAAGGTGTGATACTAGAAGGTTGCATGCATGAAGCACTCTCATTAACAGTATTCTAAATCCCAGTTCCTACCATTATTTTTATTGTAAGAATTTATTCAAGAGACAAAATTGATTAACATAATGAGGTAAACTAACATAACATAATATAGTAACATAACATAACATATAATATAATTGATATAATAATAATACATGTAAGTCAAAGAAAGTTTCTGATTAAAAACACAAATTTTTTTCCATAATGGCTTACATATCTTTCACAGTAGTATTTTAGGTACATATTAACATTGAATCAGGGGAATACCCATTACCAAATATGTCCATCCCCCATTCCAGTTTCCTTTCTACAACCCATATACCCCACCATCACCCCCCCAGGCTGCTAGAGTAGGTGGACCCCTCTTTGTCTGGCTTACTATTAGTGATCACATATCTGTTTGGTCCTGGAACCCTCCCTTGTTTCCCCCTCTATTTAAGAGGCAGAGCTAGATAAATCGAGGTATGTGGTTTTGTTTGAAAGAGAGAAAAGCAATAGATTGGGGTACAAAATAAGAGGAAAAAAATAAAAAAGAAGTCAGAAGTCAAATACGCTGAAAATGGGCGGAGTCCCTCTAGCAGGGGTCCTCAAATTTTTTAAACAGGGGGCCAGTTCACTGTCCCTCAGACAATTGGAGGGTCTGACTATAGTAAAAACAAAACTTATGAACGAATTCTTATGCACACTGCATATATCTTATTTTGCAATGAAGAAACAAAACAGATACAAATACAATATGTGGCCCGAGGGCCATAGTTTGAGGACCACTGCTAGAGGCTTCCGACCTCAGTTTGAGAGAAGATTTTAAAAAGGTAATTGAAACACCACAACAATACAGAAAGAAATATCGAATTAAATAACCAGTGAGCACTACAGCAATAAAGACAGGCACCACACAATAGTCTCGGTTCTGAAATCAAATCATGCTCGAGTGCAAAAAGAAAGAGAAAGACAAGACAAAATAAAATAAAATAATATTGGAGACATCAACCTTAATCTCCACACCAAAATAAAGACGTCAAATATCGATCAATCAATAAATAAACATGTGGAAAATAATTGTTTGTGCTTTTTTTTTCCTTTTCTTTCTCCCTCTGCATAGGCACAGTAACTATTGGGGATACTGTAGAGGGAATTCCCTTGACCTAGGAGATACAGGGTTTCTCCACCCCTGAAGTATACTGTCATGGGATTAACTCTAGACTCCTTGCATGATCATTTACTCTCCCCCTTATTGCTTTCGTGGTGTGTGGAAGACTTCTGCTTTGTCTTGGATGGTAAAATCAGACCTCTGTATCTAGAGATCTTGGTGGCTGTGCAGCTCAGGGAATGGAGCTTATGAAGTCTTTCTTTGTGGTTCTAGCAGTTAGGCTTCTTCAGTGTCGCTTTAATCCATCTTCTGTAGTTGGTGTTCTTGGTCGTTATGTTGCTCCTAGAATGGAGCCTGGAATAAAGTCTTTCGTTATGTTTCCAGAAGACCCGTTCAGTTGCGGTTGTCTCAGTCAGACTTCTGGAACTGGAGCTCTTGTTTGTTGAACAGATCGTAGACCAAAAGCTAGGCTAGAGCTTTTTGTTGTTGTTGTTGGTGGTGGTGGTCCTTGGATGCGTACTGTCCAGTCTTAGTTGAACAACCAGTCGTCTGTATATAGCGATCTTGGCTTTTGCACAGATCAAAGGTTGACATGTCTTTTGATTTTGTCTTATCGATAGCTGATGAGGAAGGACAACTTGCTCTTAGTTTAAGTTGTTCCCATTTCCTCATTGTCAGGTTATCCATTTAGAAGTGGCGCATGTTGGTGTCAGAGCAGCATAGTAAATGCCCTGGAGGGGATTTGGTTTCTGGAGCTGTTATGGAGATCTCTGTCGTTTCTATGTCTGGGATCCAGGAGTTAAGGCTGAAAGGTCAGTGTCTAGTTCCCTGGAGCCTAAGTTGTTTCCACATGACATCCATTCAGGGTGGGAGATGTCCCTGTGTTGTAAACAAGTATGAGTTCTTATCCCTGGTAGATAAGAGCTTGTTTTCATACATACAATTTCCCTTTTGTTTAATATGTCTTTGCAGGAGGAAGTGGTGCTGCATTATATTGCTGGTGGATTTGGGGGGTGGAGAGAAAAGAAAACAGACTCCCGACAAAAACTAAGAATATATATATACTCATACATATCTAAAGGAAAAAAACGTTTCTTTAAAAAAAAAAAAGAAGATTAAATAAAAGATGTAATTAAAGGGATGAAGTAGGGCCAGGAGAGATAGTATGGAGACCAGGCGTCTGTCCTTCCTGTAGAAGGGCGGTGGCTCAGAACCCGGCATCCCATATGGTCCCCTGTGCCCACCGGGGATGTTCTCCAAGCATAGAACCAGGAGCACCTCCGAGTGCCACCAGGAGTGACCCAAAAGAAGCAAAAACAAATCAAATCAAATAAAAAAAAAACTAAAACAAGACAAAACAAACAAACAAAAGAAACTAACAAGAATAAAAAAAGAAAGAAAAAAAGAAAAAGGGGAGAAAGTGATATAGGAGATCACTTTACATTTGGGGAGAAACAGGATAAGAGGTAGTGTTATATAGGTCTATACTTATGATGAAAGAATAGGGTTCCCCCTTGTCTTTTGAGATTTCCTTGTGAAAATCCAGGCAGGGGTCCAGGCAGGGAGGTCTTGGATAGAGTTCTTGCAGTGGGGGTCCTTTGGAGCTAGTTCCAGTATCAAGCCACAGTCCACATTAGGGAGAGGTAATTAGGAGGGTCACACTGCATGAGTCTGTCAGGGTGTTGGTTGTATTTTCTTGCTGGGAACGAGGTGAGAGCTTGAGTGGGTGTCTCTTCACTTGGGTAGTGGGTACTGGCTCATTGTGGTAGGAGGTCTTTCTTGGTGCCTAATGGATTAAGAGCTGAGGGTGAAGAGTTATAGTGTGGTGGGGATATCGAGGGTGGGATTGAGGGGTGAAGGAATAGATGGATTTCTGGAGGAGGGAGAGGGTATAGTATATGGGAGGGGTTATATATGGTATAGGTATGAGTTGTTTGTGGTTTAGGTTTCTCCCTTAAGGGGGATTCCTATCTCTGTGTGATCCTGCACACATATAAATATATAGAAATTAGCTTAGGTGTATATTAATGTAGAGAGGTATGGAGTGCAAGAGGTGCGCTGTGTACTAAGTATAGTACTTGTAAGGAAAGGAAACTAATAGATCAACTTTTGAGTATGTATAGGTTTTGTGTCTCTAGTACTGACCATTATGTTAGTGAGGTCTATCTATATAGGTGTTTACCCTTTTCAGTTTTATCCACAGCACCCTATATGTCAGCTTTCCTTTCCTATAGAGGAGGTAACCATGTGGTTTTTATTTGACATAAATTGAGTTGATGATAGTGAGGAGGTGAAGGTGGAAGAAGAGGGAAACAAGAAGAGAGAATAGGAAAAACAAGACAAAACAAACCAAACCAACAATCAAACACCAAAAACAACAAAAATACGAAGTAATGAGAAGAGAGGCTAAGCA
The DNA here is from genome assembly GCF_024139225.1 of Suncus etruscus. Lineage (NCBI taxonomy): Eukaryota > Metazoa > Chordata > Mammalia > Eulipotyphla > Soricidae > Suncus > Suncus etruscus. The sequence goes on from NC_064852.1 coordinate 119,417,824, forward strand.
AGGGCATGTTAGTTTGGTTGAAAGGCCCTGTGGTAAAAATCTGTAGGTCTTGGTTGTTGCTTCGGTGATCTGGCTGGTCCTGTGCTTCAGGTCCTAAAAGAAGGCATAATCTAGAGATAAAGGGTATGTTAAAGAGTTTTATCTGGCCATTCTCATGCTTCAAGCAGAGTATGGTGCCTCGTGTGACTGAGCACCGAGGTACCACCATAGGATGTTCACACTTTGTATCCAGGAACCCCTGGTGCTGCCTCTGGAAAACTCACAGACGTGCCCTACCATTTTTTTTCTAAATCAAACTGTGTACTCATTCATTTTGAATCAAAATCTTCAGCTTTTCTCTCCCTAGAGAAGAGATTGTGTGACCCCATCTTGGTGTTTCAGTGTATTTCATGCCCCAGAGGAACTCTCTGAATTCTGCTCCTTCTAACGAACTATTGAATCAGAAAAGGTTATTACCTAGGTGCTCTAATTTATTAATTTATTGAAAGGGTTCTATTGTAAAGTCCTGTTCTTAATATAGAGAGGAATATGTAAAAGTATAATATCTATAGTGGTCCTCAATACCAAGAGGAATTCATCCTCGTGTGGCAAATACTCCTAATTCTGGTGCTCTTGCATATAGGAAGGTTACAACCATCTCCTTCAACAGCCCTTATCTGAATGTCAGAAAAAATGACTATGTTTCCCTGAAACAAATGACCAAAACTTCATGGGACCCTAAAGGCAGTAATCTCAGTCTGGCTTCATATTTTGCCTTTTTCTTGGTTTCTCTTTTTTGTTCTTTAAATATTTCTAGGTCAATTTATCCTACTGTCTTTGTACATTCCTGTGAAGTTCCTCAATATATTCAGAGAAAAGTAGAATATACATTTTAAAAAGTCATATGAAATACATGTATGTTTCCATCCCAGGCCTATGGAACCCTTACACACACATGCGTATCCCCATCTTGAGATGCATCCTTTTATGTGTTCCTACTTTCACTCTAAGATGTACACTGATGCTCTCTTGGACATGTCACTCTCTCTATTTTTTTACCCTCTTCCTCTCCTTCCTTAGAAACTCCAATAGAACTTATTTTTACTTCCAAAACAAAAAATAAATGATCACTTCTTGGCATTTTAGCTAAGATAAAGGATAGTATATGTTCTTGTCAGTTTAATATCTGAGGTGTCCTCTATCCGGGGATTATACATTAAATGAATTTTTGGAGAAGGGTGATGAAATAGGAAGTTGTTCAGTTCACTCCACACATTGACTTGGTATTGCAGTACCTCTAGGCATGATGGAGGAAAAAGTAGTATAAAAAAATCCATACAATAAAACAAACACTGGGAGGTATTTAGCTCTCTTTGTAGTTAATGGACTTGAAGTGGAGAAAGGTGGTACATGGCCAGGTCTTAGAAATATATGTTCTGCATTTCTTGGGTATATTACAAATTATAAAAGATAGTTTTTATCTAGAAATTGAAAAATGTGTATGGATATCCTAAGTTACCATACCATAGAAATAAAAGTTTCCCTAGAAGTTCATTCTAATTGGCCAGAGTCTCATCTTCAGTTAGCTTCAATGATGACAAGAATGCAGCAAAGTAGCTTCTAAGCATATCAAGATCTAAGACCACCACTATGGGGGGCGGTGTGTCACAGACACTCAATTTTCCTACCTTCCCAACAATGCAGGGATAGATAGATGATAGATAGATAGATAGATAGATAGATAGATAGATAGATAGATAGATAGATAGATAGATAGATAGATAATAGAGACAGACAACGATAGAGGAACAGACAAAGACAGAGACAGGAAGTTTGGCTACAGCACAGATAGAGGGTGGGTGGTGGGATTCTCTATTATTTGGAAGGATAGTGCTTAAGGAATGAAGTTTTAATACATTTAAAATAATACTATTAAAAGACAAGTAGGTTTGGAAAATTATAGCAGGGGCCGGACGGTGGCGCTGGAGGTAAGGTGCCTGCCTTGCCTGCGCTAGCCTAGGATGGACCGCGGTTCGATCCCCCGGCGTCCCATATGGTCCCCCAAGAAGCCAGGAGCAACTTCTGAGCGCATAGCCAGGAGTAACCCCTGAGCGTCACAGGGTGTGGCCCAAAAACCAAAAAAAAAAAAAAAAAAAAAAAAAGGAAAATTATAGCACTTTTAGGAAATGAGTACTCTTCTGTAGATTTACACCAATGTTTTTAAACTTAAGTCCTCTCCTATTTTTTAATTTAAAATTTTTTATTTCTTTTTAAAAAATGCGTGACATAATTGACATAGTTGATAATAATACATTTGTTTCCAGATAAGTGAAAGCAAAGTTATTGTAAAAAAAATAGAAAGAAAATAAATAAAATGGAAGGAAAGGGAAGAAAAGTAAAGAAAGGAATAAAAAATAAAAAGCTCAATAGCAAACATATTTATAAAAATTATATCTCTGATGAAGTCATTAATAAAAGTTTAGCAAGCTCTTATTGTTAGGCTAGCTCATTCTATTAAATTTGCATGTTTCTTTAGGAATGGCAGAATAAACAAATGAAGTTGTTCTGAAATTAAAAGCACTATTACTAATATTATGACTTTTAGGGACATGTACTCAGCTACCAGGCCTCCCAGAAAAAAGGAATATCTGAAAAAAGGGTGTCTGCACCTGTTTAAAAAAGCCTTAGTGATATCAGTTCCCAAAATGGCATACCTGAAGTGTGTGGTTAGATCAATTCCCCAAAGGGAATCATAGAGGGTCAGTGATGAAGCAGGGCCACTGGGAAAGGGTGATTCTGGAAATTGGAAGCAGCAATCATGGCTTCAGCAGGGTGGGGGCTTGGCCAGCTTTGTGCTGCCTGGGCCTATGCAGCCATGATCATTCACGGCTCAGGCTACATCTCTTTTGAGAAAAAGATTGAGTCTATGGAGCTGGCCCTGTTTGAACATGGTCACTCTTTGTCCTCTCTTGTTTTTAGAGGGCCAAAGGCAACACATTATGACAACTGATCCACATAGCTGAGTCGGTGGGAAAGGAATGAGATTGAAATGGTAAAACACTGGGAAACTTTAGGGAAAGATGTGAGTACACTGGGGAGAGGTGTGGTGTTGGAATTATGTGACTGGGAAACCATTATTAGTATTATTGTAAATCACCCCAATCAATAGAAAGGCAAAAAAAACATTGCTTGTAAAGAAAAATATGTTCTCATGAAGACTTATAAATGTGTTCATGCCCTTTACTTTAAATATATGTCCTTAATAAAGAATAATACTAGCAGAATAATTCTCCTACTCACTAGATCCAGCTTATAACATTGACATCCCTGACACCATTATTTTTAGGCTTAATATGTAGAATAGACAATTAAGTTTAAGTGACCATGTGTTCCCCCCGCCCCAAGAAGATATCCAGAAATAACAGTTTGAACAAATATGCTTTCATTGTATAAATTTCTCTGAGAATCAATGTTTTCATGGTGGAAAGTATGTATATCTTTGGTGGATAGTGGTCTACATGATGGATATATGTGTATAGGGTCATGTGTATTGTATGTGTATATATGGTGGTAGTATATAGAACTGTATGTGTGCATGGAATATATATGTGATTCGTGAATATACATGTAAATGATGTGATTTGTGAATGTGGATGTGTGTGCTTTGTGTGCCTTTCCACTACAAACAATTCCTCTTACAGCTGTAAATGGTTTCACAGCTTGAGAACAGGCTTGATTGTATCCCACATGCTCTGAGACCTCCACCAAGGATGTTCAGAACTTTATAGTGATCACATTAGTGCAGAAAGGTATCTATAGCCCATAACTCTGCTTCCCTAAGAAAAGGGAGGTGCAGTGAGGGAGGTAGGCAAGAAAAGAAAGAAAATCTAAGTAGGAATGATAAGCTAAAAGGGACTACAATGAAAAGAGCTGACAATGTGTATTCTTTTTCTTTTATATCCCCAAAATAATCTGTCTAAAATTAAAGAGAGAATGTACACTTAGAGTTACATAAATACATCTATTTTTATAGAGCTTTTTTTTTTAAGAAAGAAAAAATTTAGGGAGGAAGAAATGTTGGAGAGAGTAAATCAGGTAAGGCACTTGCCTGGCATGTGTTTGATCCCTGGCACTATATATAGTCCCCTGAGCATAACCAAGAGTGATCCTTGAGCACAGAGCCAGGAATAAGCCATGAAGCACAGCCAATTATGATCCCTTCCATAAAAAAAATGTAAAAAATAAAGTGATCATGCTACTTGCAAAAGATGGATATATTCCCTCATCTCATTGATGGAAAAGATGGATCCTGATAAAGACTGAGGGTTCACATTTGCTCTTTCTGCTCTTTCTGTTCCCTCTGTTACAAAGTTTATATACAAGGTAGTCAAGAAGAAGCATTTCTGAAATCTAATTTGAAAATGAGTTCTATCTTCATTCTGTTTTATACTATAACCTGGAGAAAAAAAGACTTGTAAATATTTGTTTCTAAACAAATTTAGAAGGTTGTACATTAATGTAACAGTAATCACTAAGCATCTGGCTCAAATGTGTGTCCTGATTATGTAGGTCTGGGCCTGCCTGGAAGAAATTATATTTCTAATGAGCTCCCAGATGATGCCAATGCTACTGACCTGTGGGTCACATACTTGGAATAGCAAAGGTTTAGTGTATGATTTTATAAAGCAAAATTGGAGGCAGAGAAAGAGATAATACAGCAGGTAGGCTATTTGTCCTGAATGTGGCCAACCTGGGTTTAATCACTGGCATCCCATAAGGTGTCCTGAGTCCACCACCAGCAAAAATCTTGGAACACAGAGTCAAGAGTAAGCCCTGACTGAGCACAGTTGAGTGTGGCAAAAAAAAAAAAGGTGCAAAAACAGTAACTGCCTAATAAATTAACAAATTCTGAATACTAGTTCTTTGGAAATTTTTTTATCTTTCTCTGTTGCTGTACCATGTTGTTTACTTTGTACTTAAAATTATCAGTAGTAATATAATATCCAAACATATTAAGTTCTTAACCTGTCAAGAATCTTCCTATTAATTCATACAATATTAATCCATTATTATATCATAATATGTCAGGAACTTTTCCATTAACTCATACAACAATTAATCCACACAACAACTCTAGGAGTCTTGCTATTATAAATCCTGTTTAAAGAAAAGGAGGCTGGGAAAACTGAAAAAGAACATATATTCCTCTTAGTTGTTTTGGTTTTTAGTGAGTTTCCTTTTAATATGAATTTATCATTCAAACAAGATAGGAAAATTTAATGATACTCATTTTGAAAATAAAATCCAATACTTTTGTCCTTCTCAAGCTGCTTATTAAACTTAAAATTATTTTCCATTTTGGAGGTTAAGTACCAACAACTTTGCTTGATTCATCCTGACAATTGAGGGAAATTACCCTGCCTGGTTACAGCCCACACATAAATTGAATAAGCCATGAAGTTTCAGGGTGATCATTTATTATCGTTTTTTCCTTGCTAGGAAAAAATTACAGAACCAAGAGACAGTTTTCTGCATTAGTCTTCAGTATTTAGGATTTTATGTCAAGAGAACTAACCCTGCTGTAGAACCATAGATTGTTGCATCGGCCAGAAGCAAACATATGTATAAGTTTAGCCCCAAAGAATAACCACTTCTGATACAGTTACACTAGAAGTCTGCCCAAACATTGGATAGCAGTCAAGTATCCCTTCACAGTTTTTTTCCTTTAAGAAATAAAGTTGATATTACAGAATAGGCCACTTAAACAGACCATATTCCCATGAAGTGGAGGTTCACCTTTTATCTGGAGTCTTTTTCCACTTCAGAAGCTACAGAACAAGAAGTATTAACTGGCTAATATGATAGCTTTTCCTTTATGTCCTTATTGTGAACCCTTAATTATGACAAACTGGTATAAAGTACTAATAGAATTGTTGGGTTAAGACTAGTAATTTGCCTATTGTTGTCCTTTGAAATTAAATAAGCTAGAATAACATATATCTTCAATTGCTATAATTCTTTTGGAATTACTTTATGCACTAAATTTCCCACACACACATTTGTACAAGATAGATAAGAACTTTTTGCCTGCCAATTGCTATGTAGGAAATGGAGGGAACTTTAAAAGGTCATTTGACCTCTCAGTTAATGTATTCCAGCCCTATAACTGAATTCAGTGCCGTTTTCTAATGATTTTGAGAAAGTAGTAAGCATTTACACCAGGGCAGTAAAGAAGATGTGGAAGAAAGAAAATGGATCATTTCCAGCCTTTAATAAGTCAGTTTTTATTAGCTTCTAAGAATTCCTAATAGTGTCTTAACAGGACAAATTAGTAAGCAATTTTGTTTATATTTGATTCCCCAAGGAAAAATCACACTACCCATTCCATTGTTAGTATCAAAGATTAAAAATCCCATTTATTGCAAAAATCAGATTTTCAACAATGAGTTAATCTGGTAAAAGATTTTCATAAAACAGTATACAACTATTTATTTTCTTTACTCAATAGTAACTATCCTGTCTTATAAGCAATATGTTCCTTTTCTTTTTGTTTCTTCTGTATGTAATAAATATAAATGCAGCAGGAAATACTGTGTCCTTGTTTGAGTCTAAGTCAACATTTCCAGGTTCCATAAGTTACCAATAAGACAAACATCCATGTTTATTTCCCTTGAATATAGAATTGACATGAATACATATGAAATCATGCCAAACAGAAGCACTGATAGGTGATCCCATATTTTTGATAAATCTGTAAAGGGCAAAAGGGAGTAATTACAGTTTACTTAAGTAAAACTTGAAGTGTAAAACTTTATCGTAGTAAAGAAAACACCATCCATCTTTCAGTAAAAAATGTCCTCCTTAGACTTATATTCTCTTATAAGAGATGAAAAAGAAATAGTTCCAAAGAAGTGAAACTGAGAAGGAAATGAAGATGGTACTAAATAAAGGGAAAGTAAAAATGAAGAATAGTTATAATAAAAACTGGAAAGAATTCAGCTTATCACCTTTCCTGACAAATAGCCTTGAAATATAAGCGTTCTTATTTTGTCATTTTTACCTAAAGACTTTTATTGTTTGCAAAATGCAGGTAAACCAGTATAGAATGAATGTTGTTTATTTCTCTACCATATGATTTTGAAATCTTAAAATCTTAAAAGAAGTGTCTCTGGCAGGGCCAGAGACAGTGCAAAGGGTAAAATGTTTGCCTTACACATGGGCACCCTGGTTGCAGCAACACATATGGTCCCCAGAACATAGTCAGTAGTGGTAAACCTGAAGCACAGAGTCAGAAGTATGAAATAAGAGATTCTAGGTGGCTCTTCTTTGAGTTTATAAAAGAGTAAAGTGACATAAATGTACAGAGTTTCTTTGATCAACTGAGAAGAACCATGAAGATGAACTTATGTATGTAAATTATTTTTCTTTATTATTACATTTGCCTCTGTCAAATATAAATATGCTATTCACTTAGAGACGAATCATTTGCTTAGGATAGGTGCTGTAAGTGCTATTCTAACCATCAGATGGTTTGAAAGGCATTTATGTTAGTCCATCTTGTTTGCATATGCACATAATAAAAAATAAGCAATCATTTTAGCACATTAGTTAATATCTCAAGTTTAGCTACACAACTGTCATTCATTCACTCAGCAAACATTCATTAAATGTCTTCAATGTGCCAGCTGCTGTTCTGGAAAGCAAGGATTTAGTCATTAACAAGACGAAGTTCCCTGCCTCTGAAGTATTTGCCTCATAAAAAAAAATCAAGAAGACTGGCTTTTTAAGACTGAACTAATTGATTTATGCTCATGTTTACTCACAAAGTCCTTTCACTTTTCACTGTGAAAAATTTTTTTCACGGATTAAAAAGAAAACACTCTTAGAAACTTGTGGATGAAAAGAAATGACCCTGGGAAAGGTTTATAAAATGAAAACAAAAAGACAAAATATGACTCTACTGGCCGACTGTAACTAGGAGCGTAATTCCTTCCCAGCAAGATTGTGTGCTTTTTAACATGGTCAGGTCTCTGGCTAATCAAAATTTCAAAGAATTCAAAAGGCCACTTTAATAGGATTATTCCTAAACTGGTTAAAGATTAAATCTCTGGCATTTTAACATCCTAGAAACTAGCCCAAATTCTTATCTACTAAAAAGAGGGGGGAAATTACTTCTTGATCGGAATTAACAAACAGACTATCCAACCTCTCCTCCTGACTCAAAATAGAATGCAAAGAGGGTAGATAGAACAAATAAAAGGGCCAAAGAATAGAAAAGCAATCCCCTGGGTTCTGTTGGAGAAGTTCAAACTCAACAAAAAAGCACAAAGTGGATTGTACCTCCCACCCTCTGATACAACAACAACAATAACAACAAAACAAAGAGAACCACTGATCCTTATTTAAAAGACTAATATCTCCCAATTTTTCTCAAAGAACAGGAAAAATAAATATTCGGTGCTGGGTGACATGACAGAATTTGAAGTAGGAATCACAAACTCCCCTGCTTCCAGGTTGTAAGCATTAATTTTACTCCTTCTTCAATTGCAAAATGGCTGTTACTAACACTGGTAGGCCAACTATAGGAAAAGAAAAGAGCTAGACTTATATTTCCTCCTTAAGATGGATGCACTTGGGAGAGGGGAGCGAAGTGGTGGTGTAAAAGTAGGTCGTCTGTCTTGCATGCGCTAACCTAGTACAGACCGTGGTTGGATCCCCTGGCATCCCGTATGGTCCCCAAGCCAGGAACTATGTCTGAGCGCATAGCCAAGTGTAACCCCTGAACGTCACCAGGTGTGGTCCAAAAACAAAACAAAAACAACAACAACAACAACAAGATAGATGCACTGATAAAAGATACAGGGGAAAAGAGTGGTTTTGTTTGTTTTTGTTGAGAGATTTTGGTTTGCTTTGATTGGTTTGGGTTGTTGGCCACACATAAGGGTGCTCAGAAGCTCTTTCCAGCTATATGCCTGAGGGTCACCATAAGCAGTGTTGGGAATTAAACTTTTGCCTCCTGCGTGCAAAACTTGAGCTATGGCCACTTGAGCTATCTCACCGGCTCCTAAAATGAGAAATTTTAAAACATGGTGAAGAATATTTTTACATAGACATTACATGTTCATTCCCAAGCTTAACATTCAGAGGAAACTATCATTCAGGTATCAATCAAATATACTAAAAAATGTTTATTAGTAGAAAATTCTAGGACTTGGAAGCAAACAGATTTTCCTGACATCTATAAAAATATCTCAAAATTTATTTTTATATTGACTTTTACCATCTGAAAGATATTCTGCCATTAATAAATCAGTTTTCCAAATTATTTTCTAATATGATCAAGTGAGGGTTTAAGACTGCTTAGCAGGTTTGAGAGAAGATGAGTTAACTCATTTTTAGTTAATGTTGTTGATTCCTTCCAAATAACTTTTGTTTATATGTGTTCGGTAAATTATTCTCATTAGTAGCATTTCAAAAGTTGACTTTATACATATTATTAGAAGAGTCTCCTATGTTGAATTATTTACTGCTAATGTGATTCTGTGAACTTGTCTTATAAGTATAGTTTTTGTTTTCTGGCTTTTGGGGCCACACCCTGTGGTACTCAGGGTAGGTACTCAACTAGGTACTCCTAGCTCTGTGCTCAGCGCTTCTGGCAGGCTCAGGGAACTATATGGGATGCTGGGATCAAAACTGGGTCAGCCATGTACAAGACAGAAGCCCTACCTGCTGTCCTATCTCTCTGGCCTCTGTAAGTATAGTAGAACTATACTTATATATAGTAACTATAGTAGAATTGCCATTGAAATGTAAGGTAGCAGCTCCTGTTTCTGCTCTTCATGACAGAGAAGGAGATAAGTGCTCTGCCATTCTCTCAGGGACAGAACTTGCCAGAATCATCACTTCAAGGAACATGTTGTCATAGTTGTACAAGTTGGTGCAAATAACAGCTCAGAAAATACAGTTTTGATTACATACCAACTACTTATATCTAACATGTTGTATTTATAACAGGCATTCATATTTGTTATTCATATACATGCTCACAATTAATTTGCTTTATCATAATTTAAATTGGATAAGCATTAAACTATATTTTATGTACCTGAGAACATTTATCTGAAACCTGAAGTTCTGCAAAAAAATGAATGTGCCCTAAGAAAATTCTGTTTCCACTTGCTTTAACAATAATTAATGGAATAAGCCCCAAAATTCTAGTGCTGCTAATAATTAATCTCTCTAAATCTCAATTTGATTATCTTTAAAATGAGGGTGATTGTAGTCTGCCTATAGAACTGTTATAACAAGTAAGTGAGATATTACATTTAAAGTACTTTAGGTAGTGCCTTTAAAAAAATGAATGTCAATATATGTTAGGTATTATTTTTACTGTATTACATCAAATAGAATACCCCAGTGATTACAAGATGCATCACTGTTAAATATGCCATGATAAGAGAAAATAATTACTAGCAATCCAGCACCTAGTTATGTGTTTTCTTTTATATTACTTAGAATTTTATACTTAATAGGAGTCTTTTTCAGATGGTGACATAAAGTTATTTAATAATGCCCTTATATTAGTATAAAAAGGAAGAGCGAACTGATAGGTTAAGATATTTCCAAACGTCTTCACATTTCAAGTGTAACTCTCTAAGTGGCTTTTTGACTCATAACGCCTGATAGCAATATATTCTTTCCACACAGTACCTTTTGGTGATCAATAGTGTTTAGATCTTTGAAGTCACTGACTGTCTTTCAAAGTATTTTTTATGCTGGTTGTCCTGTATGTAACCAAATAACACGATGAAGTTTTTATTCAGAAGTCTGGATGGCATAACTTTTTCTCCAGTGATAATTTCTGACTAAAACATAAAGAAATAGACTTGATAAGAACTTCAGTTAACATATACATAGTAATGGCACCAAATATGATAACATGCTAAGTGTTTATTTGTCCTGTTCTTTTCATACCAGTAGCCTGTGGGGCCAGGAAGGAATCCAAAGAGCCAAAGGAAGAGATCAGTTTTGGAGGAGGATCAAACATTCTTCACTGGAGCCATGTACATTACAGCTGTCTCTTGCACTCATTCTCTTACTGTCTAGAAGTCTCAGGGATCACTATGGTCTCTCTTGGTGGTCAGGGTTAACCTCTGACTTGCAAGGCTCTCCAATTGTTCTCAAGAATCTAAGATAACAAAAGTTTTAAGAGACAACATCCAGGCAAACCCTCCAACCTCACTGGGATCTTTCTGAGCTTATCATGGTGGCAACCATTACTAATAGCCTCTTGTGGTAGCAATGGTTTTGGCAGTTTGCTGTACTATATATAGGCTGTTTTGGCTCTTTCTATTACTACTCCCTAACTCCCAGGCACTGTCTCCATTTGTTCAGAGTTGTGGCTCTCCGGCTTTGCTCTACTTCTGTTCTTTCTCAGGTACCTCTCTCCTCATCTCTGCCACTAGAACCAGAGAATGCATAAAAGCACCCCTTCTCACCATTTCCCTCAAGCTCACTCTCTCTCTCTCTAACTCTCTCAGTCACTGTTTCTCTATCACTCTGTCTCTTTCTCCCCCCAGGCTTCCTCCTCTTTTAGAATCTTTTCAGAGATCTTTGAAGGGAACAAAGACAGCATCAATCCAAGAACTCTTTCCTAGAAACACCCAAATAGTCATTTATTCAAGTGCTTTTGGACTTGTTTTGCCTGAATCCCATTTCTAGTGTCCTTGACTTCAAGGTTCCATGTTTTTGCCCCAAACCAAGCACTTATTCCCATCCTTGGTGCAATAAAATGCACCAAGGTGCAAAATATGCAATCGGGCATCTAGCTCCTGAAGACTAAAGGACTAATTGAGCTTAGTGTAAGAGAAAATTCTAAGACTTTTACCAAAAGTAATTTAAGGGACCATTCCTCAAAGAAAAGCCTGTTTCCTGATTATTTTTCTATTTTATTTTTATGTCCTGCTTGTATTCTTTGCACTGGTAAGTTGAAACCAGGCATTTCTTTTTTTACTTCTGGGGATCATGAATAGGTGATTGACTTTTCCTAACTTTTGTCATTTCTCCTTTTGGGTTATGGGCACTTGCTGACTTGTAGCAACTTCTTGTATACTGTATCCATTAATTTATTATAAACATGTATTTTGCAAACATATGCCTACATTCTATCATTTAACTTGAGTTTTGGTAATAGCAACTTTTACATATTTTACATATTTTTTTACATATTTTACATGTCTTTTTACATATTTTTCACAGTTTTACATATTTTAAATCTGTTGAGACTTTCCTTTATAGTTTCTAGATTTGGGATATGAAGTTCTTCCTGACTCTGACCTGTCCCAATATGTATTCTAAAATACATCATATATTTTCTTTTTGAGATTTATTTCACTATTTAGTTCAAAGTTAAAAATTACTTTTCACTATAGAATGAGTTTGATGTAATTATTTCAAAAACTACAATTTAATATAAACCTACCCTTATATTTCCTATTAGCTCTTGCCAGGTTGTATTACCTTAGAAAAGTTAAAGGTAACTGAAGCATCAAGTGATGCTTAGGAGATCCACACCTCCTAAGAAAATTCTTTGTTCTCAGACAACCAGGCCCAGTAATTCAATGTGAGAGCTTGAGGACATGGTGCTGTTCAGGCACCGCTGTTCTGGGGATTACTATGGCCAGCCCAGTGTAGACCCTATGATTAGATTACTCTTTGTGGTTTATGAAGAAAGGGGAGTCTGCCTTCACCGATTCTGAGAATTTCACAGAAGTATCAGCCTAAATTAGACTATCTGGCCATTATCTGCAGCCATTATTTTCTTTTTGCACATTTTTTTTTTACCATTTTCCGAAACCATAATATCAGAAAGCCTCATTAGGACTAAAGTAATCTTAAGCTAGGTGAATGTTTATTAACCCAAGTTAGCAAAGAACTGTAGTATGAAATGTGAAAAACTATTCATTTCATTTCAAGTGTCAGAAATTTTTATCAACATTCCTTCAGTACAATAAGACAATTTTTGACAGCCATAAAAAATTATGGGTCAGGGGTGACTACTGTATTTTCTGGTGTATAAGACAACTTTATAACCCATGAAAAGCTTCTTAAAAGTTGGGGGTTGTCTTATACGCCAGTATATGGCATGCTGAAACTTACTCCATCTTCAGGGATGAGTGATCCGCCCCCTTGTACTGCTGCATCCCATTCAGCTGCCAGGCATCATCACTCGGTCCTCTGCTTGTCCTGATTCATCTTTCAGGACACACAGAGGAGCTGAGTTACAGAGCACCACATCTCATCCAGCTGCTGGGTATGTAGCTTTCTGGTGCTCAGTCCTCTGTTCAGCTTTTATGGGACAACAGAGGAGGCACTGCAGTTGCAGTGGTTAATTACCCAGCCACCTGCTCTTGGAGGAGCCCCTCTTCCTGCTCTCAATGTAGATCACAACTAAAAAATCACAGTCACTCACTACAAATAACAAATGTAAAATGATTGTTGGCACTTCCAAGTCTAGCTTTATTAAACATATACTGTTAGCCTTTGAAGATTCTACTCTTTTTCTCTTATGCTTTTTAATTTCTATTTGGTGTAGTCTTATAAGGCGAATATAGCCCAAACCCTATATTTTAACAGGAAAAGTAGAGGGTTGTCTTATACACCCAGTCGTCTTATATGCCAGAAAATATGATATGTCATATGGGGGGTGAATGTCATAAAGACCAAGTATTCCTCTTTCTGTTTGGGTTTTGGGTCTACTTCCAAGTTGATGCTCAGAGGATCATGCAGTTTTGGGGGCTGAACCCAGTTCCCAAATCTCTCCCCACCTTGAGTTGTGTCTGTAGCCTCAAATCTGTCTCTATTTATGCTTCTCCTTTTGTAAATTGTTCCCATTAAGGAGAAAGAGTTTAGCACACTCCAGATAAACATACTCCCAGTTTTGTTCAGAGAAGTATATATTCCCCCACCAAATCTAATAACAAATCACAAGAAAGTAATTTAATCGTTCTTCCTTTAATCAATGATTATTTTATCCTCAGGAAATGGTCTTTCTTCCATCTCAGTCCTGTAGCTAGGGATCCCAGCTTGATGATTGATCATACCTTATTCATGTTCCTATCCCAGTTGCCAAAGTATCAGGATCTGTGAGCAGATAGAAAAGGTGGTCACAAATCTGACTGCAACGAGATTCAAGAACAATCCAGTCAATCTGTGATTTGCTGCAATCAATAATCATAAAAGCAATCTAAGCATTTATATATCCCTATTGGCTACATTAGACTTCTGACATATGTTATCTCTATCACTTTCATTAATGAGCTTTACATTAAATTTTTTCCCATAACCTCCAACTATAGATCTTGAGTTGAAACCTTGTTTTAACCATCTGGTCTTGAACAAGTTACTCCATTTCATCTAGTTAAAAATTGTTTTATTCCTAATGAGGCTTTCTGATGTTAGGGTTTAAGGAAATAGTTTTTTTTAAAAAAAAAAAAAGATAATGTGCAAAAAGAAAAAAATGGCTGTATATAATGGCCATATAGTCTATTTTGATCTGATACCTCTGTGGAATTCTCTGAATGGGTGAAGAAGAATTTCTCTTCCTTCATGAACCACAGAAGCTCAGTTCCATGCCCTACGCCCTACAATAAAAAGACCCAACTCTACACCTTAATTTATCTAAGTGTCAAGCTACCAATTTGTCTAAGATCTATAAATCCTGGACCTGCAAGTGACTATGTGACACCTCAAAATTTTATAGTAGTGTCAGTCAGTAGTATCACTGGAAATCCGATGAGAAAGTTACATAGAAATCTACTAAATTCACTAAGCCTAGACATGAACACAGAGGCTCAACGAGATCAGCCACAGCCGAGTAAATCCTTAGACATTGACTTAAATAACACCATGGGGTGAAAGAAAAATTATTTCAAATTGACCCTTGTTGATTTAGTTTTTGATCATTCCATTTACCTTTGTGATCTAACAAACATGTAAAGTAAACTTTGGCCTGCATAAAGCAGGCTATGATGGTGAGTGGTAAATTGGGGACACTGATGAAGGTAAGGTTACACTGGATTGGTGTTTGAACATTTGATGCTTGAAACAACTATAATCTGAACAACTTGGTAAATCATGGTATTATAATAAAAATAATTTAAAGATAATATGTAGAGAAAGCACTCTGGAGTCTAATTTTTGCTTGAACTGATAATACATAGATATAATCTATAACAAATATAATGGATATAATAACAAGGTGGTTGCTTTTGATTTTTGTTTGGGGATAATTACAGTACTGCAGGGGAGCACTAGGATTACTCCCAATAGTGTTTGGGTGGTCATACAATGGCAGGAATCAAACCCAGGGCTCTATGCAGGTCAGCCATGTTCTTTAGTCCTGGGTTCATCTCCCTGCTTCCATAAACATACAATAGAAGTGAATCTGTTCAGTTATAGATCATACTCCCTGACACTGTCTACCCTTCTTGATTTGGCCTTTGTTAGTTACCTGAAGGAGATAGGAAGCCTACTTTTAGAGTTCTTTTAGAGTTTTAGATTTTTAGAGTTAGGATCTCTTTTAGGCCTAAGAAAAAAAAAACCTATCTCAAATTTAGCTGTTGGAGTCAACAGTTTTTGTAAGAATGGGGAGCACACAGATCAGAAGAAAAAGCCACAGGAATCAAATACTGAAAAACTAATTGAAGACTCAAAGCTACCAGTATTCTAAGGTCCATTTCCTTGACTGATAATCTCATGACTGCCAGAAACTCCAAGATAAAAACCATAGCCAAAGAGATTTTTCCACCATAGGAAATGACTCTGGTCCTAATTGGATTATATATGTGGACATGTTTTGAGCCAACCTCTGTTGGAATGGAAATTGGGCATTTATTAATTCCAGTGAGCAAGAAGATTGCATCTATTAATTGAAAAAATGGGGATGGGAAGTGGTTGCCAGACTTCACAAATAAAAATAGGTCCTATATTTAATGTAGCATGCCTAGGTGGATAAGCTTTTCTAAGAATGCCAATTTAATAGCACTTTTGTTTACTCTCTTATTTACTCAAGAACATATCCTCACATTCTTTTCCATTTTACTTATACCAATAAACACAAATAGACAGATAGCAGCGACTATCACAGACATCTGGCTCAACATTAGAGATGGAAAGTACACACCGTATTTTTCTAACATCCATAAGAAATCATTTCATAGCTTCTTAAAGCTAACATACCTCTCCCTAAGTTCATAGAATGTGAGTTCTTGGAGCATCTTGGGGAATCTGAGTTGTGTATTTGACAGGGGAAAGGTATAAAGGTCCTGATAGATCCTCTCCTGTTTATGCTACTTTGGCATTCTAGTGATATTCAACAATTTTGTGCTCAGCTCTTTCTATATGAAGAGGATATGCAGTGTCTGCAGACAAGAGAGAAAGGAAATGAGGCTGGAAAGTAAAGAAGGACCTTTGACCAGTGAGGAACAACTAGTACAGGAATTCCATAGAGAAGTGGACATGGTTAGGCAGATAAATCGTGTAGAATCTAGGTAGGGCAGGACCCAGGAGAAGTAGCATGAGGGGAAGATTTACCACTTGCAGCAGTGAAGGAAAGTGGGCTTAAATTAGAGCAGTGGAAATATAACTAAAAGAAATGAAGGCAAGGAGAACCTACTTTCAAACAGAGACAAATGAGCAGGAATTGATGTTTGACAATTTTATGTCTAACTTCTATTTTGTTTTTAGTTTTACTGACAATTCATTGTATCCCACTGTCAAGAGCATATAGAAAGTGGGCATCATTTTTTTTAAAGACTCTATTCAAATATTTGCTGAAGAGATTGCACAATTAGCAAGCTTACTATGTTCCCATCATTTATTGATGTTTAACAGTGAAAGTACCACTCATACATCTGTACCCTTAGGGTTTATTTTTATTATGGGGACTGTGCACATAGGGGTGATTTACAGAGTCAGTGTCAGTAATTTTATTTAGACTATCCGTAATCCAAATTCATTATTTTTGTGAACATGATTCCCATGTTGGCCCTTACCTCTAACTTAAAAAAAAAAAAGATGAAAAAAGGGTCAGATCAGATGTGCACTGATAAATAAAGATTTAATCCTTATCCACAAATTAACTAAAAGACCCAGGACTCAGAAACAATCTCAGATTTTGCACCTACAAAATGATAATGGCTAGGCCATGTGATAGCTCAAGAGTCTTCCATATCCAATAACCTTAGATTTGCCAATGATAGGTTAAGTCATAATTCATACTACACAATGGTGACCTTTCACAGAATGTGATCTTTATTGAGTAAGCTACAAAATCAGATGTATGTGAAGAGCATGGGCTTTGGAATTCAACAGACTTTGGTTTGAATCTTGGTCTTGATACTTCACCTCTTTCTCCAAAAGCCCCAATGTTGGCCTTTCTCATATAGAATTGGAAATATCTGCTTCATACAGTCATGATCAATTCATGAGAAGGATGGCTGTATTTAACCTATGGGATGCCCCAATAAATCTCCAATACATGGAGCTAATATTACTGTTCCTTACATGCTGCATCACAAATGGGCAATGTGCAAATAGAAAAGTATTTCCAATCATTCACTAGTGCATGAATGTATTCAATTATTTATTCCAGAAGTACTACATCTGCCAAAAATCATTTGCATGGGCACGCAAATATCAAGGCCTCTGGCTACAAACTTCCAGCCAGCAGCTTTTATACGTTTGCTTTGTAGCTTCATCACATAAGGCAATTGCAAGACTGGGGAACATTCTGGAATGATTATCATCCTGTTATCTTTAAAAGTAACAAGCTCCTGGCTTTAATTAATCTTGGCCTCTAACATTTTCATGAAAGTAGGTCCCTGAATCCATGCTAAAACTTCTCTTTGTAGAGCTGATGTGTTTAGTCATTTGTGTGTGAAACTGCCAAAGGCAGGCTGGGTTACTGTCCTGTGGAACATCTGCACAATGTTTACCATTTTGGCTTTTAAGAACTATATAAACACATGCAGACCTGTGACAAGCCTAGGATTTTATGCCATCACCGAATAACAGCCCAAATGAGAAAAATATCACTGAGGCAACAATTGGGATGATAGTAAGAATAGAAATTATATTGTGTTTCAAGTGTTCTGGAGGTAACTCGTTCTTATTATTGAAAAATAATCAAGTCTTAGGAGGCATGGCTTGGTAATGTATAGAGTGATTTTGAAATCAGAGGACTTGCTTTTATTTCAGAAGTCCAGATTTAAGTCTGGCCTAGGTCAATCTTTGGCAGAAGCAGCTTTCTTTAATCAAGTCAGTCCCATAGATGGGTATGTGTCTTTATTACATAAATTCTCTTCTAATTCTCACCTTAAAAGACAAGAGCAAGTTCTGTTCAACTGAACTCATAGCTCTCTCAACTCGGAGCTTAGAGACTCAATTGCAACCACTGGTAATTTGAGATAAGTTCAATTCAAACTCTTTGTTACTGCCAATGTGGTTCTATCTCTTTTCAAATGTCTCAATCTTTTGTCTTTAAATGGTATTTTTAGAGATGTGCAAAGGCACTAAGGTGATTATTTTTACCCATCTCCTAAAACTTGAGAAACTTCTTCACAGAACATTGAAACCATTCCTGGTCATTTAGTTTGACTCGACTTTAAAAGGCATCAAATACAAATAGATTCTGGGAAATAAATCAACTTTAGGCCTTTTACTGCTGAAGGCTTAAAATAATTCCCCAAAAGGCTAATTAGGCCTTTCTTTGCTCAGTAGTTGGGCTTAATAATAAGCACCAAACATATGGCAGAGATTTGACTGCATAACCCATCATAGCCTTCTGCTCAACAGCAGGGATATTGGTCTTAAAGGAAATTATATACAGAATCTTATACATATTAATACTTGTAGTAGCAGTATCCATTATTGCTGAAAATTAAATGCTAAGATTGTGTCTGCAATTTTCATTTAAATCCTGAGTCAAAAGAACATACTCTAAGATAGTATCCTTCCCTTTTCAGCTCTTAGATTAATTGAGATTTTGATGATAAAAATATTGAACAGGATTTTCAGAAATAAGCACTTTCATACTTTATATTGAGAGCATAAATTAGGAAAATCTTTCTGGACAGCAATTTGGCAATATTACACTGACCATATAGATATCAATAGAGCTAAAGCAACAGAAAGGATAGTACAACAGATAGGATAGTTGCCTTGCATGTGGTTGACCTGGGTTCTATCTCCTGTATCCCATCTGAGTTCTATCTCTGGAGTCTACAAGGAGTAATTCTTGAGTACAGAGCCAGAAGTAACTCATGAGCAACACTGGATGTGAGCAAAAAATGAAAGAAAAAAAAAAACATTAATGTATCTTGATCCTATTTCATTCCCATAAATGAACATTAAAGAAAAAGTTTAGGGGCCGGGCGGTGGCGCTGGAGGTAAGGTGCCTGCCTTGCCTGCGCTAGCCTAGGACGGACCGCGGTTCGATCCCCTGGCGTCCCATATGGTCCCCCAAGAAGCCAGGAGCAACTTCTGAGCGCATAGCCAGGAGTAACCCCTGAGCGTCACAGGGTGTGACCCAAAAACCAAAAAAAAAAAAAAAAAAGAAAAAGTTTAACGACTGCTCCGCTTCGATTCCCGGCAGTGCACATCATTTAGCCAATGAATACAACCACAACACATAGAAAAATCCACAATACAAGTGTGACAATGGGAAAACAACGCAGGCCAGCACCAGACATAGAGAATGACGATGGCAACTCTGATGACTTGAACATGACCAACCAACTAGTCAGTATCTCAGATCAGGAGTTTAGAGTTGCAATATGGAAGATGTTTAAAGAACTCAAAGAAAGTATAGAAGAGAACACTAAGAATCAAGAGAATATGAAGATAAAAATCAGAAAACTCGAAACTAAAATTTCAGGTCAAATAACAGGTCTGAAAAACTCAGTAGATGAATTGAAAAAACATGGTTCAGCTTTCCCATGGGTTAACAGCAGCTGAGGATAGAAAGAGTACACTGGAAGATGAGATGAATAACAATTCCATACAGCAGAAGAAATTGAAAAAAAGCCTTAAAGCAAATGATCAAACAATGGAAAAATTATTCAAATAATGGGAACAGATTAAAATAGAAGTCTATGATAAGCTCAACAGAAACAAAATAAAAAATCATTGGAGTCCCAGAAACCCAGGAAGAAAATCTCCAGGAAGAATCCACAGTCAAGAACATCATTAGAGAAACTACTAGAGCTAATGAATACATGCGATCAAATCCTGCATGCCCGAAGAGTACCAACTAAAAGAGACCCCAGAAAAAACACCCAAGACACATTCTAGTCAAAATGACGAATCCCACAAATAGAGACAAAATTTTGAAAGCAGCAAGATCAAAAAGAGAAATTACATTCAAGGGAACATCCTTGAGATTTACTGCAGACCTGTAACCGAAACACTCAAGGCCAGAAGGCAGTGGTGGAACATAGAGACAAAACTCAATTAAATAAATGCTTTGCCTAGAATAATGCATCCAGCAAAACTCACTTTCAGGTTTGAAGGAACAATACATGGTTTCACAGACAAACAACAGCTCAGAAACTGTACAGACTCAAAACCATTCTTAAAAGAAAAACTGAACGACCTACTTCAAGACAAAACTGACCAACGGACACACCAAACTTCGATATAAAGATGGCACTAACTCCCAGGACAATTCTTTCTCTCAATGTCAATGGACTAAATGCACCAGTTAAGAGACACAGAGGGGCTAAATGAATGAAAAAACTCAATCCAACCTTCTGCTGCCTACAAGAAACGCACCTGAATAGTCAGAAATGGAAGCACATACCCTGCTCATGGATTGACAGGATTAACATCATCAAAATGGCAACACTCCCCAAAGCATTGTACAAATTTAATGCGATCCCTCTAAACATACCCATGACATTCTTCAAAGAAGTGGATCAGGCACTTTTGAACTTCATTTGGAACAATAAACACCCTAGAATAGCTAAAGCAATCATTGGGAAAACGAATATGGGAGGAATTACTTTCCCCAACTTTAAACTGTACTACAAAGCAATAGTTATCAAAACAGCATGGTATTGGAATAAAGACAGGCCCTCAGATCAGTGGAATAGGCTTGAATACTCAGAGAATGTTCCCCAGACATACAATCACCTAGTTTTTGATAAAGGAGCAAGAAATCCTAAATGGAGCAAAGAAAGCCTCTTCAACAAGTGGTGTTGGCACAACTGGCTAGCCACTTGCAAAAAATTGAACTTAGACCCCCAGCTAACATCATGTATGAAGGTTAAATCCAAATGGATTAAAGACCTCGATATCAGACCCGAAACCATAAGATATATAGAACAACACGTAGGTAAAACACTCCAGGACATTGAGACTAAAGGCATTTTCAAAGAGGAAACTGCACTCTCCAAGCAATTGAAAGCAGAGATTAACAGATGGGAATATATTAAACTGAGAAGCTTCTGCACCTCAAAAGAAATAGTGTCATGCTCACTTCGGCAGCACATCTACTAAAATTGGAACAATACAGAGAATATTAGCATGGCCCCTGCGCAAGGATGACATGGAAATTCGTGAAGCATTCCATATTTAAAAATAAATAAATAAAAAAGAAATAGCGCCCAGGATACAAGAGCCCCCCACTGAGTGGGAGAAACTATTCAACCAATACCCATCAGATAAGGGGCTAATCTCCAAAATATACAAGGCACTGACAGAAATTTGCAAGAAAAAAACATCTAATTCCATAAAAAAAATAATGGGGAGAAGAAATGGACAGACACTTCGATAAAGAAGAAATACAAATGTCCAAAAGACACATGAAAAAATGCTCCACCATCACTAATCATCAGGGAGATGCAAATCATAACGACTATGAGTTACCACCTCACACCCCAGAGATTGGCACACATCACAAAGAATGAGAACAAGCAGTGTTGGCGGGGATGTGGAGAGAAAGGAACTCTTATCCACTGCTGGTGGGAATGCCGTCTAGTTCAACCTTTATGGAAAGCAATATGGATATTTCTCCAAAAACTGGAAATCAAGCTCCCATATGACCCAGCTACACCACTCCTAGAAATATACCCTAGGAACACAAAAATACAATACAAAAACCCCTTACTTACACCTATATTCATTGCCGCACTATTTACCATAGCAAGACTCTGGAAACAGCCAAGATACCCTTCAACAGATGAATGGCTAAAGAAACTGTGGTACGTATACACAATGGAATATTATGCAGCTGTCAGGAGAGATGAAGTCATGAATTTTTCTATACATGGATGTACATGGAATCTATTATGCTGCGTGAAATAAGTCAGAGAGAGAGAGAAAGACACAGAATGGTCTCACTCATCTATGGGTTTTAAGAAAAATGAAAGACATTCTTGCAATAATAACTTTTAGACACAAAAGAGAGAAGCCCTGGAAGTTCCAGCTCATCTCATGAAGCTCACCACAAACAGGGATGAGTTTATTTAGAGAAATAACTACGTTTTGAACTATCCTAATAATGAGAATATACGAGGGAAATAGAAAGCCTGTCTAGAGTACAGGCGGGGTTTGGGTCGGGAGGAGGGAGATTTGGGACATTGGTGATGGGAATGTTGCACTGGTGATGGGTGATGTTTTTACATGACTGAAACCCAAACACATGTATGTAATAAAGTTCTTTAAATTAAAAAAATGTAAGAAAATAAATTAAATTAAATAAATGTTATACTTGGTAATTTTCACTTTTCCATAATTGATATAAGATTTTGTATAAGTAAAAGATATTTTGCATTCATAAATGTTTGTTCCATTAGACACGATTTTCCATAGGGAAAACAAGCATATTTTCTATTCTGTCATATGATTTAATAAAAAAAGAAAAAGTTTAAAATATGAACAAAAGTTTATATGAGTGTTCATTATGCCATTTTATACTATCAAAATGTACTTATGAAATGATAACTAAGCAAATTATCTATTCCATTCTAAGGGGTATTATTAGTTGTTGATCCCTATAATACCAGTCTGGCTGTTTGGAATTGGGCATTCACCCCTTGCCCTAATATAGTACCTGGCAAAATTAAAAGAAAAAGAAATTCACCCACCTCTATGAATGAAGATATAGTTGTGGGGAAGCATAAGCATGTCAGAACTTTTTAAACTCCCTGCTAAAGAGAGCAAAAGAAATAAAAAGTAAGTTGATAAAGAAAAAAATCCGGGGCCGGTGAGGTGGCGCTAGAGTTAAGGTGTCTGCCTTGCAAGCACTAGCCAAGGAAGGACCTCGGTTCGATCCCCCAGTGTCCCATAGGGTCCCTTAAGTCAGGGGCAATTTCTGAGCGCTTAGCCAGGAGTAACCCCTGAGAATCAAATGGGTGTGGCCTCAAAAAAACAAAACAAAAAATTCATAATTTTTCAGGTCTGATGAGACATATATCCAGACCTAAGAATCTCAAAAAGTTTCAAACAAAATAAACCTAAATATTTAAATAGCAAGGTACATTGTAATTAAAATGGCAAAATACAGAGATATAGAATTCTAAACACAGGAAGAAAGAATATGAAGAAGAAGAAGAAGAAGAAGAAGAAGAAGAAGAAGAAGAAGAAGAAGAAGAAGAAGAAGAAGAAGAAGAAGAAGAAAACAAAACAACAGACTCCTATAGGCTGTCCTGTATAAGAGTCAGCAAATTTCTGAATTGAAACTCTGTAGACCAGAAGGATATGACATAATATATTCAGAGTCTTGAATGAAAAAAACTTCCAACCAGATTCCTCCACTACAGCTAGAATATCGCCAAATTAAAAAAAAATAATGTTTTTAAATTCAGACAAGTAGCATTTAAAGGCATTTGTGTTCACTAAATTAATTTTATGAGAAATGCCATTTTATTAAAAAATATACTCTGAGGTAATAAGATACATTAAGAAACATAAAATGTGGAAAAAAAAGTAATAATGAGGTTTTCTAAAATGAACTCACTTGCTTCACATTTAAAATGGAAAATAATCAAAATAATCAAGAACTTTAGATGTAAGCTTTAAAGTAACTTCAGTACAAAAATACTTAAAAGAAACTACACACTAACAGGAAGATACAAAAACTCAAGTGAAGAAAATAAAAGACCAAAGAAACAAACCAAGAAACCTCATCAAAACGTCATATAGAAAAATAGCAATACATTTCTTTATAGTATAATTTCTCTAAATGCCAATAAATTGCCTTTACCGATAAAAGTTGCTGAATGGACTTTCTTCTTAGAGGATGTGCACTAAATTTCAATAATAAACACAAGCCCATACTGAAAGGATGGAAAACAATCACACAGGTAAAAGGTAGTCCAAAACAGTAGTTGCAACTAACTATGCACATATCTAGTTTCAAACCTATTGAAAATAGATTTTATACTTAAAAAGTATAATGAAACAGATCATCTATATTAAGTGATCACTGCATTAACGTATAAGTAACGTATACACAACAAATAAAGTTGAATCAAAGCTTATAAAGCAACTAGCAGAGAGCTGAAGCAAGATTAGACAGTAGCAAGGGTACAACTGTTTACAGTAGTATGGGTAAGAGTGTTTAAAGTAGGAGACATTAACACCCCATTTTTACCATTGAACAGGCCAACCAGACAGAAAATCAGTAGGAAAAAAATAGCCTTAACTAAAGAGTTAAAAGACTTCAGCTTAATTTATATTTAGCTCTTGGCTCTATGCTCAAGAATTTTTCCTGGCTATGCTCACATGGGATGCTGGGGATAGAACCTGTGTAGGCCATATGCAAGGCAAGTTCTATCATTCCAGCCCAGGTAATAAAGTTTTTATAGAGAACCTTGATACTCATGTATGTGGCATCACTTACTACTTTCTGGTTACAATACCAGAGCTGACCAGCTGCAATAGAAGCTATATGGTTTGAAAAGCTTAAAGTACTTCTTTAGGGACCTATATTGAAAAAAGCTTCAATACCCTACAATAGGCACATTGTAGACACATTAAAGTAACAAATTTATACAATATGTATACTTTTATCATTATATATAAAATATAATATATATTCTGTTTTTTTTCACCTTCTGGAAACCTAGGAAAGTTTCATTTTCCACCCCCAAAATATTAAAAATACAGAAATCAAAAAGCTCTAAACTTTCAAATTCCTAACTATAAAATGTCCTTGGCAAGATATGAAATGGTTTACAAATTTCCCACATCATTTGTCCTTCCTTGAGTCATTTCAATGTTGCTGTCGGAAGCGTCCTTCCTGGGCACTGATGTTCTTATCAGGGCAGCAGTGATATATGTCACCATCCCATTTGCTCAGATGTTGAGGGTCTCATCTGCCTTGCCCTGAGATGCATCAGAATGAAACATGACAGGAGTTAGAATGGTGGAGGTTATGGTTTCCATCATAAAAGAGCAACCAAGCCATCAACAGGATGTCTTAGAAGGATATTAAATTAATCAGCCAAGATTATTTTGTCTTTTCATGAACAACTGTGGGTTCTTCCTTTAGGGTGTGTAGATGGAGCTTTTTTGATGAGATAGTAGTAAAGCTCTTCTATTGTCAGAGAGAAGGCATATGGAGTGAGAGGTCAATGGGGAGCCATCATTCAAAAGGCCGCTGCATTCTGTGGGACATGGAACATCCCACTGGCCTCAGAAAGGGAGAGGACACACTCTCTGTTATGTTTCCAAGAAGCTTCAGTTGGTAGAATCGAACAATCTGTTGTGTTTTTTCCTTATTGTCCTCTTTTAGAAACAAAAGGCCATCAAAAATCACAGAAAGAAATAAAAGGTCTTCTGGATTTTTGTTTATATATCTGTTTGAGTAGGCAAAGCAAATAAATACATATACATATATATATGATTCACACACATACACACACATTGCAGTCATGCATAGTTCCCAGAATATGAGGGAATTATTCCTTAATGAAAGTTCACATTGGACGACCAAGATCACCAGTCAGAGACTCGGAGGAGCCAGTGTGGAGGAGCAGAGACAACTGCAGATAAATGGAAACAATTTAGTGTCATGGAAAAGGCTGGTCTTGTCTCAAGCATCCATCAAATTAATGTTCACAAAAATTATTTTTCAAGGGAAGTACTTAACAAGAAATGCAGATCATAGCGGGGTTGGGTTAAATAATACAACACAAAGAGAAAAAACAGTGACTGCTGGAGTCAGAAGAGCTTGAGGCCAAGAGAGAGCTTGGTAGGCAGCCACAGACAACCAGTCACCCTTGCAGAAACTCAAAGAAATGACCGTGACCTTCCCGTGATGAGGGCCTCCAGTTCTCTCTCCTCTGTCAGACTTTCTGCATAGTTTACTGCTGAAGAAAGGGGGTTGGTGGTGGAGGAAGGATCTTCAGGATGCCTGTGGCTCTTTCTACCTCTAGTTCATTTATTTAGTTTATGAAAAATAAGTGCTTATTTATCTAGCCCCTTTTCTTGACTTCTTCATTACAGAGAATAAAGTACCTCTTCCGTGGCGCCATTCAAGTCCTCCTGTATCCCTGCCTTTCTTCCTTCCAGCTTTTTCTAGAATTGCAAGGAAGATTTTCTACCTTGCCTATTCCTCCTACCCAACACCTATGAAGTGAGAAATATCCCCCATCTGGCCCCCAATTCCCTGACAATCCTTCCATTTTCTATCATTTCTGGAGATATTCGAGCTCCCACTTTATTCTTAACTGTAGTGTTTTGATTCTGCTCTTATATCAACAATCGGTTCTATTTATTATTTATGAACAATCCCCTGGATTGTTCCTTTTGCCTCCTATTTATAATATTTAGACTTAAAAATTAGGCAGAGATATACTCAAAACAATTTCCTCTCTCATTGACTGTGCTATTTCTCTTTCCCATCCTTGGACAGTAACACATTAAAGATAAAACTGGTTCTCCACCACAGTGAAGGAAGGGATAGAGAAAGCATATCAGTCTAACCCAGACTGTTGCCCCAAATCAGACCCAGAGTCATTCACAGGACACTAGAATCAAAACTGTTTGCCTTTTAGGGCTGCCATTCCCTGTGATCCTGGATGGCAACTAAACTCATTTTTGAAAATCTATTGTATAAGGCACCTTCTACTTTTTTCCAAGGAATCGAGGCATCAGCTTTGGTTTAGATCATTTGTGATCCTGTAGTACCTTTTGTGAGATCCTTTTCAGACCTCTCTACCAGTGGAGAATTAATTAGCATAATACAACTTCCACTTTGTTACAATGATTACATAAGCAATGCATGCTTATAATCTCTGACTATAATCTCTAACCCTATGGAAGTCTCTACCAACGGTTTCTGAGGGTCTTCAGAGGAAACTCATTATTTACTTCATATACTTTTGTTGTCCCTTCTTGCTCTATCATCTTTCTCTGCTATACTGTCACACTGACTAGATTCTCCAGACCACGCTAGACCTGTTTCAACTCTGCTATCTCTATCCCAAGAACTGCAGTCAGACATGACCACACTTGACCCATACCACACATTCATGCATTCAATTTAGGGTTTACTTTATTTTGCCTTTTCCAGAAAAACCATAATATTGATTCAAAAGGAATTTGACATCCCACTGCCAAACTGATGTTGAGAAATGGGGGGAAATGTCCCTTTTGCCTAGACACCAAAGAACATAAGGACAATGTGACACTATTGATCAACATGAAAGTTATCAGAGATAGTTTTACAGTGTCAAGATTAGTGGAATTCAGGGTATATCACTGAGGAAAAACATATTTAGGAAGACATCAACATTTCAAGATAAAGAAATAAAATTTCAAAAGGAAGAGAAAAATGGAGTTCAACACCTTATTTTTATTTTCTCCAGCACATTACTCTGTCATTTGAGAATGGACGAAGGATTCCTAATTAAGTTGTATTCTTTTTTGAAGACCTACTGGAGGAAATGGGGTGGAACACAGAACAGAACCTGTCAGGACTCTCTATTTAGACTTCAAATTAATGATGTCAACAGAATACTTAAATGTCCATGATGTCTGTGCACTCTGACTAAAAGTCAACCTTTGCCAGTAAAAACGTCTATGCCCCAGTGCCAAGGAAACTATCTGCATTGGCTATCCAGATAACGGGAAGACCAGTTGTCTCTTTGTTTTCCTCAGAATAATGAGGCCAGCATTTTGCCACAGATAATATTCCTTTTCCAAAGCACCTGCTTCCATTTCCAAATATATGCCCAGCATTAGCATTAACCTCGACCTCATTATCACAAGGTGATGATTTGTTCTGCAGCCAACACCGTGTGCCATTTCTCTCCACCCACACTCACATAACAACAAAGTCTGTGAGGACACAGACTTGGTGGTATCCAATACAAAACGGAATGACTATTTAAGAAACCTGACAGTTGCTCATCAAATTCTTTTCTAATGGCCTAATGTTACAGCATTAGACTTATTAAGGAATGATTGCTTCATTTAAATCTTTAATAGTCTTCCACCTCTTTTAATAGATAACCACATGCAACTCTCTTTTAGAACTTCCATTGTATGACTGTGTTCATTAAGTCCAACAGCTGTGCTTTCCCAGGGAGAAGACTGAAGACCAGAAGATTTAAGAATTTCCTTCACTACTATTCCAATTGAATTATTTGGTTTATTTCTCCAAAAGATGATGACTTGGATTAGTTCTGTCCTGTGGCATGCATTGAAATTTAACCCGTCTTCTAGCAGTCTCAACCCAGTGCAAAAATTTTCACTGAGTATATAATGTTCTACTAGTCACTTCTTCTGAGAGGTGAGGAGTAGAAATTGGAAGTGTCATTGTTGATAATACTGCATCCTTTAATAAAATCTATATTCTGGTTGATAAATTTCCAAATAAAAGTCTCAATTAATAGCACATGGTTCTGGGCTTTATTCTCAAGTGACAAGTTTACTTTCTCAAATCAGATTAGAAATTAATTGGGCTTTTTCATTTTTATCTTCTCCTTTTTCTTACTTTAATCTCAAACTTTTTTTAATGGAGAACATGAATTACTTGTATAACTTAATAAAATTGTTATAAAGAAGTCAGTAATATTGTGAACACTTCCAATTAGCATGGAGATGTTAATCCCATGGGAGGATTCTCTAAATGAAATTATTGCTGCCTAGTGTTGGATCTGAACATAGACTTAAAAATTATTGCAATGGAACTATAGTTCATTAAAGCAAGGTCTGCTGGGTTAATATAGTGTAAACTCATTTTTGAAATATCACTCTGCTCCGAACACATAGCCCTGATGGGTAAAAAAGAACAGAAATTATTTTTTAAAGATAAAACTTCAACTGAAAATAAATGTGAAGAGAGAAATGGCAAAAAAAATAAATATACGGCAGAGGCTCGGCTGGGACCAGAGCACTCCACATGCCAGGACTTCGTGGGCTTTTGACTGGTATGATGGGGGCTCTGGGCAGGACAGCTAGCCATAGGACCCTGGGCTGACCACTTTGTCCAGGAGAGCATGATTCCCCCCACACCGGGCGGGTCTTCAGGGCCACGCCTGGTTAATCCGGCCCTGGGAGGAGGGGGTGAGAGATTTCTTCCTAGGCATCCAAAAACTACAGAGGCTCAGCTGGGCCCAGAACACTCCGAATGCCAGGATTTCTTGGTGTGTTTGCCTGGTATGTTGGGGGCTCTGGGCAGGACAGCTAGCCATAGGACCCCTGGGCTGGCCACTTAGTCCAGGGGAACAAGATTCCCCCACATCAGGCGGGTCTTCAGGGCCACGCCTGGTTAATCGGGCCCTGGGGGGAGGGGGTGAGAAATTCCTCCCTGGGCAGCCAACAACTGCAGAGGCTCGGCTGGGACCAGAGCACTCCACATGCCAGGACTTCGTGGGCTTTTGACTGGTATGATGGGGGCTCTGGGCAGGACAGCTAGCCATAGGACCCTGGGCTGACCACTTTGTCCAGGAGAGCATGATTCCCCCCACACCGGGCGGGTCTTCAGGGCCACGCCTGGTTAATCCGGCCCTGGGAGGAGGGGGTGAGAGATTTCTTCCTAGGCATCCAAAAACTACAGAGGCTCAGCTGGGCCCAGAACACTCCGAATGCCAGGATTTCTTGGGGTGTTTGCCTGGTATGTTGGGGGCTCTGGGCAGGACAGCTAGCCATAGGACCCCTGGGCTGGCCACTTAGTCCAGGGGAACAAGATTCCCCCACATCAGGCGGGTCTTCAGGGCCACGCCTGGTTAATCGGGCCCTGGGGGGAGGGGGTGAGAAATTCCTCCCTGGGCAGCCAACAACTGCAGAGGCTCGGCTGGGACCAGAGCACTCCACATGCCAGGACTTCGTGGGCTTTTGACTGGTATGATGGGGGCTCTGGGCAGGACAGCTAGCCATAGGACCCTGGGCTGACCACTTTGTCCAGGAGAGCATGATTCCCCCCACACCGGGCGGGTCTTCAGGGCCACGCCTGGTTAATCCGGCCCTGGGAGGAGGGGGTGAGAGATTTCTTCCTAGGCATCCAAAAACTACAGAGGCTCAGCTGGGCCCAGAACACTCCGAATGCCAGGATTTCTTGGTGTGTTTGCCTGGTATGTTGGGGGCTCTGGGCAGGACAGCTAGCCATAGGACCCCTGGGCTGGCCACTTAGTCCAGGGGAACAAGATTCCCCCACATCAGGCGGGTCTTCAGGGCCACGCCTGGTTAATCGGGCCCTGGGGGGAGGGGGTGAGAAATTCCTCCCTGGGCAGCCAACAACTGCAGAGGCTCGGCTGGGACCAGAGCACTCCACATGCCAGGACTTCGTGGGCTTTTGACTGGTATGATGGGGGCTCTGGGCAGGACAGCTAGCCATAGGACCCTGGGCTGACCACTTTGTCCAGGAGAGCATGATTCCCCCCACACCGGGCGGGTCTTCAGGGCCACGCCTGGTTAATCCGGCCCTGGGAGGAGGGGGTGAGAGATTTCTTCCTAGGCATCCAAAAACTACAGAGGCTCAGCTGGGCCCAGAACACTCCGAATGCCAGGATTTCTTGGTGTGTTTGCCTGGTATGTTGGGGGCTCTGGGCAGGACAGCTAGCCATAGGACCCCTGGGCTGGCCACTTAGTCCAGGGGAACAAGATTCCCCCACATCAGGCGGGTCTTCAGGGCCACGCCTGGTTAATCGGGCCCTGGGGGGAGGGGGTGAGAAATTCCTCCCTGGGCAGCCAACAACTGCAGAGGCTCGGCTGGGACCAGAGCACTCCACATGCCAGGACTTCGTGGGCTTTTGACTGGTATGATGGGGGCTCTGGGCAGGACAGCTAGCCATAGGACCCTGGGCTGACCACTTTGTCCAGGAGAGCATGATTCCCCCCACACCGGGCGGGTCTTCAGGGCCACGCCTGGTTAATCCGGCCCTGGGAGGAGGGGGTGAGAGATTTCTTCCTAGGCATCCAAAAACTACAGAGGCTCAGCTGGGCCCAGAACACTCCGAATGCCAGGATTTCTTGGTGTGTTTGCCTGGTATGTTGGGGGCTCTGGGCAGGACAGCTAGCCATAGGACCCCTGGGCTGGCCACTTAGTCCAGGGGAACAAGATTCCCCCACATCAGGCGGGTCTTCAGGGCCACGCCTGGTTAATCGGGCCCTGGGGGGAGGGGGTGAGAAATTCCTCCCTGGGCAGCCAACAACTGCAGAGGCTCGGCTGGGACCAGAGCACTCCACATGCCAGGACTTCGTGGGCTTTTGACTGGTATGATGGGGGCTCTGGGCAGGACAGCTAGCCATAGGACCCTGGGCTGACCACTTTGTCCAGGAGAGCATGATTCCCCCCACACCGGGCGGGTCTTCAGGGCCACGCCTGGTTAATCCGGCCCTGGGAGGAGGGGGTGAGAGATTTCTTCCTAGGCATCCAAAAACTACAGAGGCTCAGCTGGGCCCAGAACACTCCGAATGCCAGGATTTCTTGGTGTGTTTGCCTGGTATGTTGGGGGCTCTGGGCAGGACAGCTAGCCATAGGACCCCTGGGCTGGCCACTTAGTCCAGGGGAACAAGATTCCCCCACATCAGGCGGGTCTTCAGGGCCACGCCTGGTTAATCGGGCCCTGGGGGGAGGGGGTGAGAAATTCCTCCCTGGGCAGCCAACAACTGCAGAGGCTCGGCTGGGACCAGAGCACTCCACATGCCAGGACTTCGTGGGCTTTTGACTGGTATGATGGGGGCTCTGGGCAGGACAGCTAGCCATAGGACCCTGGGCTGACCACTTTGTCCAGGAGAGCATGATTCCCCCCACACCGGGCGGGTCTTCAGGGCCACGCCTGGTTAATCCGGCCCTGGGAGGAGGGGGTGAGAGATTTCTTCCTAGGCATCCAAAAACTACAGAGGCTCAGCTGGGCCCAGAACACTCCGAATGCCAGGATTTCTTGGTGTGTTTGCCTGGTATGTTGGGGGCTCTGGGCAGGACAGCTAGCCATAGGACCCCTGGGCTGGCCACTTAGTCCAGGGGAACAAGATTCCCCCACATCAGGCGGGTCTTCAGGGCCACGCCTGGTTAATCGGGCCCTGGGGGGAGGGGGTGAGAAATTCCTCCCTGGGCAGCCAACAACTGCAGAGGCTCGGCTGGGACCAGAGCACTCCACATGCCAGGACTTCGTGGGCTTTTGACTGGTATGATGGGGGCTCTGGGCAGGACAGCTAGCCATAGGACCCTGGGCTGACCACTTTGTCCAGGAGAGCATGATTCCCCCCACACCGGGCGGGTCTTCAGGGCCACGCCTGGTTAATCCGGCCCTGGGAGGAGGGGGTGAGAGATTTCTTCCTAGGCATCCAAAAACTACAGAGGCTCAGCTGGGCCCAGAACACTCCGAATGCCAGGATTTCTTGGTGTGTTTGCCTGGTATGTTGGGGGCTCTGGGCAGGACAGCTAGCCATAGGACCCCTGGGCTGGCCACTTAGTCCAGGGGAACAAGATTCCCCCACATCAGGCGGGTCTTCAGGGCCACGCCTGGTTAATCGGGCCCTGGGGGGAGGGGGTGAGAAATTCCTCCCTGGGCAGCCAACAACTGCAGAGGCTCGGCTGGGACCAGAGCACTCCACATGCCAGGACTTCGTGGGCTTTTGACTGGTATGATGGGGGCTCTGGGCAGGACAGCTAGCCATAGGACCCTGGGCTGACCACTTTGTCCAGGAGAGCATGATTCCCCCCACACCGGGCGGGTCTTCAGGGCCACGCCTGGTTAATCCGGCCCTGGGAGGAGGGGGTGAGAGATTTCTTCCTAGGCATCCAAAAACTACAGAGGCTCAGCTGGGCCCAGAACACTCCGAATGCCAGGATTTCTTGGTGTGTTTGCCTGGTATGTTGGGGGCTCTGGGCAGGACAGCTAGCCATAGGACCCCTGGGCTGGCCACTTAGTCCAGGGGAACAAGATTCCCCCACATCAGGCGGGTCTTCAGGGCCACGCCTGGTTAATCGGGCCCTGGGGGGAGGGGGTGAGAAATTCCTCCCTGGGCAGCCAACAACTGCAGAGGCTCGGCTGGGACCAGAGCACTCCACATGCCAGGACTTCGTGGGCTTTTGACTGGTATGATGGGGGCTCTGGGCAGGACAGCTAGCCATAGGACCCTGGGCTGACCACTTTGTCCAGGAGAGCATGATTCCCCCCACACCGGGCGGGTCTTCAGGGCCACGCCTGGTTAATCCGGCCCTGGGAGGAGGGGGTGAGAGATTTCTTCCTAGGCATCCAAAAACTACAGAGGCTCAGCTGGGCCCAGAACACTCCGAATGCCAGGATTTCTTGGTGTGTTTGCCTGGTATGTTGGGGGCTCTGGGCAGGACAGCTAGCCATAGGACCCCTGGGCTGGCCACTTAGTCCAGGGGAACAAGATTCCCCCACAACAGGCGGGTCTTCAGGGCCACGCCTGGTTAATCGGGCCCTGGGGGGAGGGGGTGAGAAATTCCTCCCTGGGCAGCCAACAACTGCAGAGGCTCGGCTGGGACCAGAGCACTCCACATGCCAGGACTTCGTGGGCTTTTGACTGGTATGATGGGGGCTCTGGGCAGGACAGCTAGCCATAGGACCCTGGGCTGACCACTTTGTCCAGGAGAGCATGATTCCCCCCACACCGGGCGGGTCTTCAGGGCCACGCCTGGTTAATCCGGCCCTGGGAGGAGGGGGTGAGAGATTTCTTCCTAGGCATCCAAAAACTACAGAGGCTCAGCTGGGCCCAGAACACTCCGAATGCCAGGATTTCTTGGTGTGTTTGCCTGGTATGTTGGGGGCTCTGGGCAGGACAGCTAGCCATAGGACCCCTGGGCTGGCCACTTAGTCCAGGGGAACAAGATTCCCCCACATCAGGCGGGTCTTCAGGGCCACGCCTGGTTAATCGGGCCCTGGGGGGAGGGGGTGAGAAATTCCTCCCTGGGCAGCCAACAACTGCAGAGGCTCGGCTGGGACCAGAGCACTCCACATGCCAGGACTTCGTGGGCTTTTGACTGGTATGATGGGGGCTCTGGGCAGGACAGCTAGCCATAGGACCCTGGGCTGACCACTTTGTCCAGGAGAGCATGATTCCCCCCACACCGGGCGGGTCTTCAGGGCCACGCCTGGTTAATCCGGCCCTGGGAGGAGGGGGTGAGAGATTTCTTCCTAGGCATCCAAAAACTACAGAGGCTCAGCTGGGCCCAGAACACTCCGAATGCCAGGATTTCTTGGTGTGTTTGCCTGGTATGTTGGGGGCTCTGGGCAGGACAGCTAGCCATAGGACCCCTGGGCTGGCCACTTAGTCCAGGGGAACAAGATTCCCCCACATCAGGCGGGTCTTCAGGGCCACGCCTGGTTAATCGGGCCCTGGGGGGAGGGGGTGAGAAATTCCTCCCTGGGCAGCCAACACCTGCAGAGGCTCGGCTGGGACCAGAGCTCTCCACTTGGCAGGACTTCGTGGGCTTTTGACTGGTATGATGGGGGCTCTGGGCAGGACAGCTAGCCATAGGACCCTGGGCTGACCACTTTGTCCAGGAGAGCATGATTCCCCCCACACCGGGCGGGTCTTCAGGGCCACGCCTGGTTAATCCGGCCCTGGGAGGAGGGGGTGAGAGATTTCTTCCTAGGCATCCAAAAACTACAGAGGCTCAGCTGGGCCCAGAACACTCCGAATGCCAGGATTTCTTGGTGTGTTTGCCTGGTATGTTGGGGGCTCTGGGCAGGACAGCTAGCCATAGGACCCCTGGGCTGGCCACTTAGTCCAGGGGAACAAGATTCCCCCACATCAGGCGGGTCTTCAGGGCCACGCCTGGTTAATCGGGCCCTGGGGGGAGGGGGTGAGAAATTCCTCCCTGGGCAGCCAACAACTGCAGAGGCTCGGCTGGGACCAGAGCACTCCACATGCCAGGACTTCGTGGGCTTTTGACTGGTATGATGGGGGCTCTGGGCAGGACAGCTAGCCATAGGACCCTGGGCTGACCACTTTGTCCAGGAGAGCATGATTCCCCCCACACCGGGCGGGTCTTCAGGGCCACGCCTGGTTAATCCGGCCCTGGGAGGAGGGGGTGAGAGATTTCTTCCTAGGCATCCAAAAACTACAGAGGCTCAGCTGGGCCCAGAACACTCCGAATGCCAGGATTTCTTGGTGTGTTTGCCTGGTATGTTGGGGGCTCTGGGCAGGACAGCTAGCCATAGGACCCCTGGGCTGGCCACTTAGTCCAGGGGAACAAGATTCCCCCACATCAGGCGGGTCTTCAGGGCCACGCCTGGTTAATCGGGCCCTGGGGGGAGGGGGTGAGAAATTCCTCCCTGGGCAGCCAACAACTGCAGAGGCTCGGCTGGGACCAGAGCACTCCACATGCCAGGACTTCGTGGGCTTTTGACTGGTATGATGGGGGCTCTGGGCAGGACAGCTAGCCATAGGACCCTGGGCTGACCACTTTGTCCAGGAGAGCATGATTCCCCCCACACCGGGCGGGTCTTCAGGGCCACGCCTGGTTAATCCGGCCCTGGGAGGAGGGGGTGAGAGATTTCTTCCTAGGCATCCAAAAACTACAGAGGCTCAGCTGGGCCCAGAACACTCCGAATGCCAGGATTTCTTGGTGTGTTTGCCTGGTATGTTGGGGGCTCTGGGCAGGACAGCTAGCCATAGGACCCCTGGGCTGGCCACTTAGTCCAGGGGAACAAGATTCCCCCACATCAGGCGGGTCTTCAGGGCCACGCCTGGTTAATCGGGCCCTGGGGGGAGGGGGTGAGAAATTCCTCCCTGGGCAGCCAACAACTGCAGAGGCTCGGCTGGGACCAGAGCACTCCACATGCCAGGACTTCGTGGGCTTTTGACTGGTATGATGGGGGCTCTGGGCAGGACAGCTAGCCATAGGACCCTGGGCTGACCACTTTGTCCAGGAGAGCATGATTCCCCCCACACCGGGCGGGTCTTCAGGGCCACGCCTGGTTAATCCGGCCCTGGGAGGAGGGGGTGAGAGATTTCTTCCTAGGCATCCAAAAACTACAGAGGCTCAGCTGGGCCCAGAACACTCCGAATGCCAGGATTTCTTGGTGTGTTTGCCTGGTATGTTGGGGGCTCTGGGCAGGACAGCTAGCCATAGGACCCCTGGGCTGGCCACTTAGTCCAGGGGAACAAGATTCCCCCACATCAGGCGGGTCTTCAGGGCCACGCCTGGTTAATCGGGCCCTGGGGGGAGGGGGTGAGAAATTCCTCCCTGGGCAGCCAACAACTGCAGAGGCTCGGCTGGGACCAGAGCACTCCACATGCCAGGACTTCGTGGGCTTTTGACTGGTATGATGGGGGCTCTGGGCAGGACAGCTAGCCATAGGACCCTGGGCTGACCACTTTGTCCAGGAGAGCATGATTCCCCCCACACCGGGCGGGTCTTCAGGGCCACGCCTGGTTAATCCGGCCCTGGGAGGAGGGGGTGAGAGATTTCTTCCTAGGCATCCAAAAACTACAGAGGCTCAGCTGGGCCCAGAACACTCCGAATGCCAGGATTTCTTGGTGTGTTTGCCTGGTATGTTGGGGGCTCTGGGCAAGACAGCTAGCCATAGGACCCCTGGGCTGGCCACTTAGTCCAGGGGAACAAGATTCCCCCACATCAGGCGGGTCTTCAGGGCCACGCCTGGTTAATCGGGCCCTGGGGGGAGGGGGTGAGAAATTCCTCCCTGGGCAGCCAACAACTGCAGAGGCTCGGCTGGGACCAGAGCACTCCACATGCCAGGACTTCGTGGGCTTTTGACTGGTATGATGGGGGCTCTGGGCAGGACAGCTAGCCATAGGACCCTGGGCTGACCACTTTGTCCAGGAGAGCATGATTCCCCCCACACCGGG
The DNA here is from genome assembly GCF_024139225.1 of Suncus etruscus. Lineage (NCBI taxonomy): Eukaryota > Metazoa > Chordata > Mammalia > Eulipotyphla > Soricidae > Suncus > Suncus etruscus. Next base: position 119,455,102 of record NC_064852.1, read on the forward strand.
CGGGTCTTCAGGGCCACGCCTGGTTAATCCGGCCCTGGGAGGAGGGGGTGAGAGATTTCTTCCTAGGCATCCAAAAACTACAGAGGCTCAGCTGGGCCCAGAACACTCCGAATGCCAGGATTTCTTGGTGTGTTTGCCTGGTATGTTGGGGGCTCTGGGCAGGACAGCTAGCCATAGGACCCCTGGGCTGGCCACTTAGTCCAGGGGAACAAGATTCCCCCACATCAGGCGGGTCTTCAGGGCCACGCCTGGTTAATCGGGCCCTGGGGGGAGGGGGTGAGAAATTCCTCCCTGGGCAGCCAACAACTGCAGAGGCTCGGCTGGGACCAGAGCACTCCACATGCCAGGACTTCGTGGGCTTTTGACTGGTATGATGGGGGCTCTGGGCAGGACAGCTAGCCATAGGACCCTGGGCTGACCACTTTGTCCAGGAGAGCATGATTCCCCCCACACCGGGCGGGTCTTCAGGGCCACGCCTGGTTAATCCGGCCCTGGGAGGAGGGGGTGAGAGATTTCTTCCTAGGCATCCAAAAACTACAGAACCGCGCGGGGGCTTACGCCCCCGCGCGTACTTTATGTATTTCATATATTCAGAATATTCCTTATTCTTATGTTATGTTTTCCGTATACAGATTGTTTATTTTTTATTCTCCGCTTTCCCACACCCCTACAAAGCTCTTTTTTACTCCTTAACTCTCTAACCCCTTCTCAAACATCACTAACCTAGTTTACTCTTTTTAACTTCAGTAGTGTAGAATCGTAATCACAGTCCAAAGCTGTGCATTGTGTGTGACAACCCCAAACTGTTTCAAGATACATAAAATGGACACGTATTTCTTTAGAATATTTTGTGTTTTTTCTCTGACAGCTATAATTCTTACTAAATGTTGTCTTATACAGTGATGATTCTAACCACTTTTTATCTTCTCTTTTTGAGCTGTTTAACAAGGAATTTTGGTGGAAGAGTCCCCCAGTTTAATGCTTATGATTGAATCATGTTAATGGAATCATTGTAATTGTTCTTATGGCCCCCATATGCGCCAATAACACCATGTGGCATTGCTTCTTATTTGCATAGGCACATTAAAATGGGAAAATAGTATAAATACAAATAAGATCCTATCTAATAGAGATTGGAACACACAAACCTTGTAGTGCAAAGGGACCTTACACCCTGAACATTGACATAACGACCTGGCACAGACCTCAGAAGAAAGGGCATATTCCATTCTCCCCTGAACCAGGAAAGCCATCCACGAAACATCCAGGCTGGTCTATAACATCACCTGGAAGCAATCCTCTACCACGGAAGACCTACACTGCTCAGACTTCGACCTGCTCAAAAGAGACTTCCCTTAACACTGAGAAGACTTAACAACAACAACGACCTGCTTACAGGACAGGGCTCCCTGTGTTGCCCTTTGATTGTGAGGTGAAAGGAGAGGATGCTCCACGTCCTGACTTCAATGTAAGATATGCAGATTCCAGGATCTTTAATACAGAAACATGATACCAACAACAGAGACTGTGTGAAAAATAAAAGTGTGCTGGCACTACAGACAATGTATTGGATTGGACGATCTAGCTTGCTTGGAGCCTAGACTTGGTCTTGTGCCAGGAAACTTCAGGGGTCTGGTCTCTTTGTACTTAGGCCAAGGTTATTTCTTTCCATGTCCCTCATATTTTGGTGGGCCTATGCAAACAACAATTGCCACTCTAACACCATTCTTACTGTGCTCCTTTGACTCTAATCCTTAAAAAAACTCACTTAAAATTTGAGGTTAACTTAAGCTAATATGCATGTATATGGAAATGTAAGAAAATACTATGCCTGTAATGTTTAAGGAGTTACGTAAGTTTTATGGCTTTAGATTGCCTTGTGTACTGTTAAGAAATATTATAATGTGTTACAATCTGGGGACTTGAGGGACAAAGTAATTGTACATGGATTCTGTCTTATTTATCTTAATGTTCTTTGGCTGAAATTTCAAAGTTAATATATCAGCAAGGGGACTTCTGAGAATTATGTTATGGGTGATTGTCCTTCCACTGTAACTTTACCTTGTCCTCTTACTTTGCACCCTTGTTCTCATAAATAAAAATAAAAATTAAAAAAAAAAAAAAAAAAAATAAATATACATTATGACTGGGGAAAAAAATCAACTGACCTAAAATGTAAAATAGTTATCTTATTGTGCAACTTATGGAAGATATCATTGTTTTATTGTCTGTATTTTAAAGTATGTTTTACTTTGAAGAAATTGCATATCTATATGTAGTAAAATATAGAATGAAAAAATCCTCTATGCCTTTCACCTACTTTCTCTTAGTGCTAACACCTGTGTAATAATAGTGCAATATCATAACCTACCAAGCAAGTGACTTTGATATAATCTATTCATCTCATACACATTTGTTGAGATTCAAGTAAATTTACTTTGGGGTGTGTGTGTTTAATGTACATTATCTGTATAAATTAATGGAATCTGTCTAGATACTGAAGAACTTCATTCCCATAGGATTTTTAATACCAACCTTTTACAACTGTTATAATCTTTCTTTTCCAACTTTATCCCCTGAAAATCACTAATGTTTTCCCATCTCTAATAATAACTGTCATTTCATTACTGACATTAGTGGAAAAATCATATGGTATATGACCAAATCATATAGGCTTTTTTTAAACACAGCATAATTCACTTAAGAGTCATGCATATTGCATATATCAGTACTTTTCTTTTCATAGATGATTTTACATCACTTTGAAATTATTTTTATGTTTTTTTCTTTTATTTGATGCTTGAGTTTCAACCCATTTCCTCATAGATGTGAGGCATGAACTCTATCCTGTCTACCAATTCATTTTGATTCCTGGGCAGGATGGTGTGGTACAGAGATATCCCATTTTACTCATCCTGATGGATATTTGGGTTATTTTTAGTGCTTGGCTATTATAATTAAAATTTCCATGAACATTTGTGTATATATTTATTTGTAAAGGTTTTATTCTGGGATAAATGCCTCATACACATATTTTTAATCTCTAAAAATATAACAAGATGGAATTACGTGTCTCATATAGTTCTCACAATTGATCTCTAAGCTTGGCTCAAGCAATTAATTGTCCTTGTGTGAGAGATGGAGCAAGTGCATATTAAAAATGAGTCACCAGAGTCATTCTGAGTGTCAACTTTGGTGTTGGAATTCTTTCTGTGTTCAGGTTCTCTTTATACTTTGATGCAGCACTTTGAGAAGAGAAGTTTATTCTATACCTTGAAACGTGATCGCCCTGCCTCTCAGCTTTTCATCGTAGCTTTAGGACTTACGTTTAAAAATAGCCAAATCCAGAAAGTTATTCAAAGACCTGTGGTCTGAAAAATGATCCCTGCCCCGATTCTCTTAATGAAGAGAGCAGCCCAGCAACCGCACACAATCAGGAATGCATTAGCACCAACTGGGGAGAACAGGAAGTCTGCACCTCCTCAATTGAAGTTAGCTCACAGCCAGAAATTCTCCTTCCTCTTAAGCTGGAAAACAGCTGTCCCCAAGAATGGCAACTCCAAAGGAAGAATTACTTACACTCTTTTCTTGAATTCTTTAATTCTGGTCATGTGCAAAGGCTGTTCATTCACAAAGTGCAAGGTTAGCATCCAGCCCAAAATCCAACTGGCTAAAGCTTGAGAAAGCAATACAGAAACCCAAGAATTTTTATCTATATAACTTTTAAGCTTCATTTGATCTTCCTTTACTTTTTCATTTGGCTCAGAAAGGTTCCCTTACTGGTTACATTTTTGTCCATGTTTATTCACTATAAGAAATAAGAAGACTAAATTACTAAACCCAAAAGGCTAAATGTATAGCCATAAAACTGAAAAAAGAAAAGAAAAAGAAAATACTTCAAAAACTATCAATTCCAAATTGTGCATGTTAGAAGATAGGACCACTAAGTAGTTAGCTAGTCACAGAGGGGACCACTTATTCTGGCAGCCCCGGGGGTGAGAGAAGAGGATATGGGAGGTAGGACGGGAACAGAAGTGGAGGGAGAACAATTCGGTGATGGGAATTCCCCTGATTTTATGTTAATATGTACCTAAAATATTATTGTCAATGATATGTAGGCCACTATGATTAAAATAAAAATTATATTAAAAAAAAGAAGATAGGAAACCAGTTTAATTGAACAATATGCTAAACAGGTCAAATATCTTACAACTAGACCCATCACAGTCTAGCATGCAGTTTCTACACTCTACTGTGAAAAGAACAAGAAGTATTCTGGCTTGGTTTTGATAAGAATGAATCCATCCACTCTTATCCACTGCTGGTGGGAATGCCATCTAGTCCAACCTCTATGGAAAGCGATATGGAGATTGGAAATTGAGCTCTCATTCGACCCAGCTATTCCACTCCTAGGGATATACCCTAGGAACACAAGGCTATAATACAAAAACTGCTTCCTCACACCTATATTTATTGCAGCACTACTCACAATAGCCAGGCTCTGGAAACAACCAAGGTGCCCTTCAAAAGACGAATGGCTAAAGAAAATGTGGTACATATACACAATGGAATATTATGCAGCTGTCAGGAGAGATGAAGTCATGAAATTTTCCTATACATGGATGTACATGGAATCTATCACGCTGAGTGAAATAAGTCAGAGGGAGAGAGACACACACAGAATAGTCTCACTCATCTATGGGTTTTAAAAAAAATAAAAGTCATTTTTGCAACAATCCTCAGAGACAATGAGAGGAGGGCTGGAACTTCCAGCTCACTTCATGAAGCTCACCACAAAAAGTGGTGAGTGCAGTTATAGAAATAACTACACTGAGAACTACCATAATCATGTGAATGAATGAGGGAACTGGAAAGCCTGTCTAGAGTACAGGTGGGGGTGGGATGGGATGGAGGGAGATTTGGGACATTGGTGGTGGGAATGTTGCACTGGTGAAGGGGGGTGCCCTTTACATGACTGAAACCTAATCACAATCATATTTGTAATCAAGATGTTTAAATAAAGAAAATAAAGAAAATATACTCATAGAAATAATAGGCAAAAATAAATTTTGTAACTTGGAAATTTCACATGTTAAATTTCTGCTGACAGCAATTTTAATAAATCTTTATTTCACACACACACACACACACACACACACACAAGAATGAATCCATCCAAGGACAGGCAAAGATCCAAATGACCTGCATATGCCACTTTCTACTAATTTAAATTAAATGAATTGTCCATCTTTCCTGGATATTGAGCAGACCTTATACATAAATAGAAATGATAGTTTAAAAGAGATGGAAAAACCATAATGACAACCAACATTTATTGACAAGTGCTAGCATCGAGCTCAATGCGTCACAGAGATAATTTCCTTCAATTTTCATGAGACACCTATGAGGTAGGCGTGATGATCTCTATTTTATAGATAAGGATATTGAGATTCTTAGAGAGAAAAAAATTCCCAAACATCTTGTAAGTCTTAAGTGATGAATCCCAACTCAAATCTGGATTCCAATTCAATTGCTAGAGCCCAAGTTCTGAACCACAGTCAGTTCTCAATTCATATATTTGCCCAAAGAATGTTATTTCTTTGGTATTAGATCCCAGTCCCTTATTAAATGCCAATCTCCGTGGAAGGATATTCAGTGCTAGAGTATTACAGTGTTATCAATCATCAATTCTGGTGTCAGTAAATTCTTCCTTTATAACTTTTTCACAAACTAAGAGAAATGTTTCAAGGAAGCAATGGGTATTGGGTGTGGGATGTTTAAATGAAGGCAATGAGGTTGTAGAATCGTTTTGGGACTCTGTAAGAGGGCGATATATCATCAGAGTCTCTGTGATTGCTAACAAATCCAGTTCAGAACACAAATTTAGAGCAAAGCTATTGTCCACCTATTGAAGAAACTAATACCTGGACAGGACTTAAACTTCTCATAACATTGATTTTATGCTGCAACTGTCTTGATTGACACTACTAAGAGATAATAGTGAGTACACTGAGAAAATACTCATACCTTTTTATCTGCTGTATGGGTATTATATTTCATAAATATAGTCTTTCTATTTCCTGAAATTTTTGATAAGAAACCCATTTGTAAATAAAAAGGATGAATAGGACATATATGGCCTCATTAAATATTTATGGTAACATACCAATGTAAAATATCTGTCTTACATGAAGAAAAAAGCCAATATGCAAACTCTAAGCTTCATATTTGAGCAGCTACAATAAATAAACCACAAAAGTAAATTATGTAAAAAAGGACATGAGCTACAAAACAAATATTTGTCAGTGGACATTTCATTAAGATGGAAAAATAACTAAGATGTATCAGAAAAAATGCTGAAAGTTGTTTATGTTATATGCATCAGTAGTGAACATCCCAAAGAAAGTTAAATTTTCTAGAGGGGGGAAAAGATGAGAATGGATGTAAGCAAATGCTTTGACAGTCACTTATCTCACATGAATCTGAGTGGACATACTAGTAATGGTCAATAAAAATAAAACCTGGATTTTGATCCTCAAATCCATCAATCCAAATTCCATTTCTAATTAGAAGGATGGTTACATTCTCAAAGGCCAATCCAGTCTCACAATAAACTAGGATAGCCACTCTCTGCCTTGCTTCTCCCTTGGCCTTTCTAAGAACAGCCAAGCAAGCCAGGGCTCTGGACTCTTCATTGTACTTACAAATGAGCCTCTCCACCAACAGAGAGAGATTTGAGCTTTATATCTTGCACTGGAGATTTTGCTGCAAGCCTTAGTATTAAGTCTTACATAAAGGAAAGTATACCCAGGAACTGCCCAAGGCTGTAATGAATCGTTGTGCCATAGCAAATGCATTTCCCCCCCAAAGGAGAAAACCTTTTGAACTCTTTTAAGGGCAGATATTCTAATCATCTTTCACCAGACTGCTGTAAAAGGAAATCCCACTCTAGGATAAGGAAATGATGGAACACACAACACCCAATATTATACAGGTGAGACTGACAGTGGTTTATTAGTTTCATCTGCTCATGGCCTAAGCAAAGAGAAAACCATACTTCACATGGCCAGATGGGGGTAGCACAGAAAAGAGGGTGCTGTAGGAGGTAGGCTTTAATTTCAGGAGGGTGTAAAGAGCCCCCTCCTATTTATTCCAGGATGCTATTGACTTGTTTGAATATTTTCCACAGAATATCAAAAAACTGAAATTCCAGAGATAAGCAGATGCTATGTCTGTTTTCCATAATAATAAGGGTTATTAGACTAGGAAATCTTACCTGTGGGAGCACATCGAGCATCTAACACCTTCCCAGTTTTAACAGCAAAGCACATATAAGACTAGACCTTCATTTTAGTTCTTATTACAGTTGGAAATGTTATTAATGAAACAAAGAAAATATGGCAATATCTTTACAGCTTTGAATTTGTTTGTGCCTTTCTTCTTTTAGTTGACACACAATAAAGGTAAAGAATAGGCTTGCCCTTCCCATCATGAAACTTTGAAAATACACTTTTCTTTTGGGTGCACATTAATTAGTATTATTGTTTTAAAAATGTAGTTTTATCTGAGCATATTTTTATTAGACAAATATTTATCAAAACTCTAAATATAGACCCCTTATATAAGTGTGGTATCAATCAGAATTATTTGGTTAAATACAATAAAACTAACTCTAGTTAACTTTAGCATAACCAGATTTTATTTAAATGGATGTGAATAGCTCAGAAAACCAAAGAAGAACTTAAATAACTGAACTCATAAAGCCAATAATTAGGTAGCTGGGGGACCTCAGTAGCAAAAATGAATGCATAATCTATTCAGGTACATATTAAGGAACATATTAGGACTAAATTAGCTCTCTAACCCTTCTATCATTGATTTACCATTGAAATTCCAGGAGTAGCTTGAAAGTACAACTCCAGTCTCAGTGCAGAGAAGGAGACACACTAATTGACAATCTCACCAAATCTATTACAGTTAAAGAATAATTTCTCAAAGAAAAGATCAGTTGATCATTTACCCAAAGAAAATGAAAGATATTGCTTGACAAGACAAAAATTAAGCAGAAACTCATTTCTGTAGATATTTTAATTATTTATATATTATTAAATCCACAATAATTCAATAAAGTTAATTATTGATTATTCAAAAACCAAGCAAACTATACTTTTATCCATTTATTGGTTGTGCTTTCCACAGTGTTTCTATTAATGAGCATATTTTTGCCTTTCATTAAGAATATGTATTTTTTATGCCTCAATACCTCACTTTAGCTACTATAGTACTATAGTAGTTTAGTTGTGGATTTAATACTCAAGAAGAAGTTTTCCTTTAAGCCATATTTTTATTTTTGGTTTTGGTTTTTTGTTTGTTTGTTTGTTTGTTTTGGTTTTTGGGCCACACCCGGCGGTGCTCAGGGGTTACTCCTGGCTATCTGCTCAGAAATAGGCACGGGGGACCATATGGGACACTGGGATTCGAACCAACCACCTTAGGTCCTGGATCAGCTGCTTGCAAGGCAAACAACACTGTGCTATCTCTCTGGGCCCAAGCCATATTTTTATACCAAACATAGTAAGTCTGTTTTATACAATGAAGTAGATGTATAGAACCCTGGGAACTCATTATGTTAAGTAATTAAAAACCTATTTAATGGAAGTATACTGTGTGTACACTAAGTACATTAAAAAAAAGTACAGCTTCCTATCCTAAGGATTTTAAAATGAATAAATATACAACTAAGTGAATGTTCAAATAGCATGTGTATCCCAGATGTAAGGAAAAAGGTCCATGTTCCAAAGTCTCCTGGAGAATTCCAGAGACTTCCTTACTCTAGGTCACTTTGAAATCTTTGTGTCTCCAACTCCTATAATTTTATCTATAATTTTATGCATGTCCCCAAATTGATGTCTTTTTCCTGCTCTGTACCAAGACAGCAATACTGCCTTTAAAAAAAATAAAAGCATATTTGTGTACAGCAAACATTTCTCTAACTTTGGATAAAAGAATACTCAACACAAAAGAGCTGTTTTTTTAATTGCAAGTACTCTATTTTCATATTTTTAAAAGTCTTTTTGATTATTCTCAACTTTTCAGTCTCCTAGTACCCAGCTGTGTAATTCAGCCATCTCCTTTTCTTATTCAACGGCACCAATCTGTCACATGTTACTATACAAAATATTTCCGTTCTTCTTAATTCAGCTCTAGACCACTCTTGGCACATCCAAAGACTCACAGGTAGTTAGACAACAGGTCATCAGCTTCTTTACTTTTCTCTATGAGAGAACTGGATCCTTATACATCTATTTTTCCCATGAGTATTAATATCTTACAACCCATTTTTATATTTTTGGGAGTAATACAAATAACTCTTGTTAACCAGGGTTTTACATAACATTTTCTTGCCTATTATATCTGCTTTGTGTCTAATGCACAACATGATTATGATCTTGAAAGGTAAGAAAGAATTTATGGAGGACTAGGACTCATGCTTGGGATCTCAAAATGTAGGAATCAAGGGCCAGATCAGGATACAGCAGGTAAGGATGTAGTTGTCTTGCATACAACTGACTTGGGCTCTATTCCCAGCATTCTTCCTATATGGTCTGCTGAGATATGCCTGGAGTGATACTTGAAACAGAGTTACAAGGAAGCCCTATTCAACACAGGGTGTGGCCACAAACCAAACATAGGAAAAGTCAGAATCAAGTTAAACTCAATAGTTTATATATATTTTAAGTTGATTGCTCTATCTTTTCTCATCAAAATATTATAAGTAACATCAAAATCAAAGCAAAACCATTTTAGTACTGAAAAACAAAGAAGGGTACTTTACCTCAGGTAGTAAAGAGTTTCTGAAGTTCATAAAGCAAATAGAAAATCCTTCCAAAGCTGAAAAAATATCTGCAAACTCATATGGTTGAGAAAAATGTCATTTCCTTATGGGAGAAAATAAAGGAAGGAATAAAGGGAAAAATATTTTAAGAATCCTGGAATCCTCAGACCAAGGAGAGTAGAGACTTAAAGAAGAAACTGGGATCAGAGAGAAATTGACTAACTCTAACTCATGAAAGGAAGCAGAACAAACATGAACCCTTCTGCTCTCAGAATTCAAGGTTCTGTAGTTTGGCCACAAGATACATTCTTCTATTGGCCAGATAAATAAAAAACCTGTTTTAAGTCTTTTCATGGTGGTTGTTGGAACCAGAAAACAGGGAGCTCCCTTGGTATTATATGATCAATATAAGATTTTTGGTAAAATAACAAGTAACTTGTCCATTTTCCCTCCACTTCTTTTATCAGTTGTCAAACAACACAACAACGATGACGATCAAACAACAAATAGTTCCTGTACTTTTTTTTTGGATCCTCTATTCTTGATCTCTCAGTGTCAATAAAAAAAAAGAGGGCTTTACACTTCAAGTGAAGAAGTACACTCCAGCTCCTTCAGTCAATAAAATATGCCTTCCTACTACCAATGCAGCTCAATACAGATCCTTAGGGATTGTGAATATACTACAACAATCTCGAGCCATTTGGATAAAATGAATAGGACAAGAAGGAGAAGTTTCAAAATTCAGAAGAACTGATGCACTGCCATATCTGCTTGGCCAACTCCATAGACTCCTTTTTATTCTCTAAAAATATGTAAACAAAACAATGAAAAATCGTGAGTATACAGACCTCACAGTTAAAATGTGGAGCACTCCTAGGAGGAGGAGTGGGCCAAGTCCCTGTCCTGTGGAAATCTCAGCAGCTACACCCACAACCAACAATCACCATCACATCAATGGCCCAACTACATCACTTTATAATTGATCTCTGCAAAGATGCCTAATTGACCAAAATTTCAGATAAGTGGGTATTTGAGCTGAGGCCTTAAGGATTTTGTTGGAATAAGTGCAGGCACTCTCTCTAATCCACACATACTTGTTTGTACTTCCTGAAGGCCTAGCAGCCCACACCCCAAACCAACACCACATAAGTCACAAAATTTTGAGTTCCTGGACCGTGCAGCTATGATGCAAATTTTTCAATAATGTCACCCCAGTAGTAACACAGCAAATTAGATGTCAAATTTGTATTTTAGTATAGAAGTCACCTGATATTAATAAACAAAACCAATAACAGAAAGATCAATTAGCAAAAAATAGTGGTTTAGTAAGCCTTTAGATATTGACAAATGATCCCATTGAAAGACATAATAATTTTAACAAATTTTCTTTTGCTATAGATTTGTGTTTGTAATTTTATTACCATATAAGTGTAAACAAGCAATATAAAGTAAATTATTTTGTGCCTGCTAAGATCTGGGTGTGGAGAGGGATCTGGGGACAATGGTAGAAAGAACTTTACACTGGTAGTGGGATTGGTGTTGGGACATGGAATGGCAGAAACAAATGCATTATGAGCAACTCTGTTACCCACTGTGTTTAAATAAAGTGATTTAAAAAAGTGTTTTTTAATCAGAACTAATTTTTGAAGAAGCAAAGTTAATAGAAGAAACAGGAGTATCAGGAGTATGTCCCATCCAAAAGAACAGATGGCTATGAAAAAGAATCTATTAGAATTCTTGGAAATTAAAAATATAATCACCAAAATAAATAGCAGATGGCTTAAATAACATAATTTACATAGCAGAAGATAAAGTTAGTAAATTGTAATGTGCGGCCAAGGAAATCTCCCAGGGAGTAACGAAAAATGAGGTGAAAATAGGTGCAAATTTAAGAGACAGGAAAGAAGAGCCAATAGTCATCTAAGTGGAATTTCGAAGAAATGAAAAACAGGAGGAAATTGTTAAATAAATAATGATGTAAGCAAATGACAAGATGCTCAACATCACTAACTGCTAGGAAAAGGCTCAAAGCCATAGTAATTCTCACCTCTATGATTGCTATCATTTGGAAAATGTTCCAAAAAATAAAAACAAAGAAGAAATCATCTCACCACCTTGAAACTAATGAAGCTCAGAAACAGAAGAAATAACCCATGTTGGTGAGTATGTGGGTAATGGATGTAAGTAAAATCAGCCCAAGCGCCATATCTCCAACACCAGGTGAATGAGTCTGAATCAGTGTCATGCATGAAATACTGTAATCCAAATCAGGCTGAGGATGAAATATGTGTAGTCTGGCAATCTTCTACCTCATATGGAGAGTCAGTTGCCTTCCAGAACTGTCATTTTACTGAGTACAGAGAGTGGGGTAGTAAGGACAGAGTATGGACAGACAGCTTAGGCTATCTGAGCCAGTCCCACCAGGTTTACATATAGGACAATATCTGTTTTGGGGTAAAACAAAGTTGTAAACAAATAGATACAAAGGAAACAGGGTTAATCTTTGTTTGGGGTGAAACCAAGTTGTAAACAAATACAAAGAAACCAGAGATGATCTTTGTTTGGGGTAAAACAAGGTATAATCTAACAATGGGGAAACCTTATGCACTGCTTTTGTTAATGTAAACTGCTGCAGACACTGCGGGAAACAGTATCAAGGTTCTCCTCAAAGGTAAAAATAGACCTGCCATCTGGTCCAGCAACTCCATTCCTGGCTGCTTCATGAAGAAAATGTAAAAAGAAACTCAAAAATATATACACACCGGTCCAAAGCAAAATTACAGTGGTTAGGGGTTTGCCTTGTATGTGGCTGACTCGGTTCTATCCTGGGTATCCCATATGGTCCCCTGAGCAAAGCCTGGGGTGATTCCTGGGCACAGAGCCAGGAATAAGCCCTAAACTCTGCCGGGTGTAGCCCCAAAACATAATAAGTAAATAAATAAAAATATATACGTAACCCATCATGCCAATTGCCACAGTATTGACAATATTCAAGACTGGAAATAATGTAAGGATCAATTTGTTCTTTGTACTTCTTATTCTGTAGATATTCTGAGGGATAAATTGTAATATATATATATATTGTAAATTGTAATATATATATATAGAGAGAGATAAGATAGACACAGATATATTATTTAATGCAGAATCAAAAGAAAGGCAAATAAATAAGCTCATTGGTATTTAGTGATGGACTAAATAAAGTGGTCAAAAGGCATGCATTTGCAGTTTTGAAATGAAGAAGTCATGTAGGTGATGCAATTCTGGACTCCTGAGTCCTGAGCAGAATCACCTACATCCTTCATAATAAAAGGACTCAATCAGTCACCATGACTAAAACCATAACAAAGCAAAAAAAAAAAAATAAAATAAAACAACAACAACTATCAAACCTGAAAACAAGTGTAGAAGGAAGCATAGGAATAAGTTTAGTAAACTGAGGCATAAGTTTATATTTTTCCTTCCAACAGAGATGAGAAGAGAGAGAACTAACGCCAATTTCTTTAGGAAGTAGAGTAGGCAGCTAAGTATACACCAGAAATAAAAGAACATGCTGTCAAAACAGGGCAAAGTGCACTTTTGCTATTAACAAAGCAGGAGTACATAATTATATTACTCATATGTTTTTAGTCAATCACAAGGGATTGTTTGGAAGACAATTTTAACATTGTCTATAAAAGTAATCTGAAAATTGAAAAGCTAGAAATTAGATTAGCATCGATTATTCTCATTCATTCTATAGTATTCTGTTAAATACTTGGAGTCTCTAAATTATTATTAATGCCAATTTGTCCTTTGCACTTCTTATTATGTTGGTAACAGTAATTATTGAAGACCTCAAAGTGAAGATTTTACCCGAGAATCAAGAAAAGTTAGAGTAAGAACAATTCTGGAGGCTACAGAGAATATCTATTTTTCTCCTTTCTCACTTTGCTTGGTCTCCCAGCCTCGACTCTATAAAGAGCTAAGATATGGGAACCTTGGAAGATTCCTTCACTAAATGATGTTCTTTTCCTCTGGGAAAGATTTTATTTTGAGAAATCTTCATCAGTTTTATACATTTTAGAACATTTTTGACTCATAATTTAAAAAAAAAAAAGGTTTATTTTAGGCACCATGATTTTGTTAATGGCAGGGTTTTATGCATAAAAACCACCTCTACACTCCCTCTATTTACATTTTTAAAAAGATGTGATTCTAGACTCTCCAGTGCTAAGAATATACATGGAAGCCTGCCATGAAGTAGGAATTTGTCCAAGGCAGAGTGACCTCAAAAGCGAAGCCTTCAAACACATGATGCTTTCTCCTTTGGGAGCAGTTGTTTAATTTCTTCTCTTGAAGTCAGTTATTTCTAATGGCATATTCCTTGGGTTAATATTTAACATCATTTGCCCTCCCTAGCCACACTTTATAAATGAAAAGAATGGCCCAAGTTAGCTGACAGATAGTGGTGCATCAGCTGGGATTAGCCATGTCCCACAGATAATTACTAGTAGGTAAATTGCAACTATATAATTGTGAATTCTTAAATGTATTAAATTTTTACTAAGAATCAGCTGCAAAATTTCTGTACCTGTAATTCTGTTGTGTATGTATGTGTTTGTATGTGAAATAAAGAACAATTAAGAGGGATTTATGATAATTTATGGTAATCCCTTAGCAAATTACTAGGGGCTTGCTTTTAGAAATTAAAATAACCCTTTATATAATTTTGAAAATGTGAGGAGTTTGTTATTGTTGAGGTTTTAGTTTTGTTTGGGGCCACCCTGGTGATTCTCAGAGGTTACTCCTGGCTCTGTACCAAGAAATCACTCCCTGCAGTGCTTGAGGGACCATATGGGATGTTGGGAATCAAACCCAGATCTGCTGCATGCAAGAAAAGCACCTTACCTGCTGTACTATCACTCTGTCCCTGAGGACTTTTATTTTTTTTGTTTGTTTTTTTTTTCTGGTTTTTGGGCCACACCCAGCGGTGCTCAGGGGTTACTTCTGGCTATCTGCTCAGAAATAGCCCCTGGCAGGCATGGGGGACCATAAGGGATGCTGGGATTCGAACCAACCACCTTAGGTCCTGGGTCGGCTACTTGCAAGGCAAACACCACTGTGCTATCTCTCCGGCCCCTAGGACTTTTATTTTTAAAGAAAAAAGTTCAACAACAGTCTTTACACTATTTTAAAGTCACATATGATAGAGAAAATATGTATCTATTAAACATGAGAGTTCATTTCTTGACTGACTTCATCAAAATTATCCTTATGTCTGGTTATATTTAAGAGGAAATATACTATGTGAGACTGTAAACCAAACCTTATATATTCACACTGCCAACAAGAAAACGTTAACTTTTTTTTTGCTCTTCACCAAATACCAAACACATTGTGAGGTAGAAAAGTCAGTAAGATTAATATCATTATTACTAAAATATATTAGCTATTTGCGTATTTTCTTATAACACCTATAAAATTAATAAAATTAGTAAAAAAAAAAAAAAAAGAAGAAATACAATAACATCTTCTTAGTGGTAAGGGTAAGTGAATTGTCGATTCTTTAAGGATATTACAATTCGCAAGCCTAAAGATAAGATAGCTATTGTTGGAGGTCAGAATGACAGCAGAGCAGTAAGGTGTTTGCCTTGCACGTGGCCAACCTGGGACAGACCTGGTTTAATGCTCAGTATTTCATATGATCCCCTGCCAGGAGCTATTTCTGAGCACAAAGCCAGGCGTAACTCCTGAGCAACACAGGGTGAGGTACAAAAACAAACAAACAAAAAAGATAGCTATTGTTATTTAGTAATACCAACTATAACTTAAATACCAGCCTGTTAAAACCATATATTGGACCAATATCTATAAAATACATTAAAAACATAGGCAGAACCCACCAAGATTTGGATCTTAAAGATTTTCAATGAAATAATTCTAATATAATTCTAATAGCAAGGACAACAGAAATTAAAATAAACAGATGAGACTACACTAAATTAGAAGGTTTCTTCATGGGGAAAAAAAAAAAACCAAGCTAAAATTAAAAGACACCCTACTGAATGAGAAAAAAATATTCACACACAATATGCTGGAGAAATGGTTAATATCCAAGATAGACAAAACACTCACAAAGATCAACATCAATAAATCCTACAATTCCATTTTAAATATGGGGAAAGAAAATGAACAAACACTCTCTTACCCAGTAGGCATATAAAAAAGTATTCATTGTCACTTGTTTTCAGGTAAACCAAAATTAAGACAACAATAAAATATCATCTCACATGAGTGAGAGTGTCATATATCAAAAAATCTAGAAATAAAACTAGGAATATTGTGCACATTTCTCTGATCAGATTGTTTGCCTTGCACGAAGCTGACGTGTGTTTGATCCTCGGCCTCTCATTTGTTTCCCCCAAGGCTGCCAGCAGTAATTCCTGAGTACAGAGCTAGAAGCAACCTCTGAGTACCACCAAGTGTACCTCATTCCCTCACCCCACAAAAAAATTTCCAGAAACAACCTATGTTGGTGAGGATGTGGTAAAAAGAGAGATCATGCACTGCTGGCAAAAAATTATCTGGTTGTGCTTCTTTGGGAAGCAATTTGGAGTTTCTCAAAATCAGTAAAAATAGAGCTATATATGGCCTAGTGATCCTACTGCTTAATACTACCCCCCAGACACAAAACATTTTCACACCTATGTTCATTGCAGCACTTAGTACACTAGCCAGGATACAGACCAATTTAGATGTCAACAACAGAAGAATGAATAATGAAGTTATGGTACATATGCAAAGTGGAATACTTTGAAGCCACAAGGAATCATGGAATCATGTAATTCTTTCCCACTTGGATGAAACTGAATGATCTCATATTACTTAAAGTAATATGAGTAAATAGAAGGACAAGGAAAAATGCCAGATGAGCAAAAAAAAAAAAAAAAAACCGAATGTTGGTATAAATGTAGAGGTACACTCACTCACTTCTGCTGAGAATGTCAACTAGTCCAGACACTTTGAAAAATAATATGAATGCTTCTCAAAAACTAGAAATTGAGCTTCCATATGACCCAGTCATTTCCCTTTATGGAATAATCCCCAAAGGGCCCAAAAATCAATTTGCAGAAAAAACATTTGCACTCCTTTATTCATTGTAGCACTATTTACATTAGGCCAAATATAGAAACAACACACATGACCAAGAACAGATGACTGGGTAAAGAAGCTATGGCACATCCACACAATTGAATGTTATTATTCAAACATAAGAAAAGATGATGTATTGGGGCTGGAAAGATAGCACAGTGGTAGTGCATTTGCCTTGCACGCAGCTGATCTAGGACAGATGGTGGTTTGAATCCTGGCATCCCATATGGTCCATGCCTGCCAAGAGGATTTATGAGTGCAGAGCCAGGAGTAACCCCTGAGCGCCACTGGGTGTGACCCAAAAACCAAAAAAAAAAAAAAAAAAAAAAAGATGATGTCATGCAATTTGCTGATATATAGTTGGATCTGGAGAGTATTATGCAAGTGAACTGAATCAGAGGGAAAAGGACAGACACAAAATGATCTCACACACTCTCTCTCATATGTGGGTATAAATAAAAAGCACAGGGAAGAGAACACTATGACAATGATGAAGAAAAGCAGTCACTCTGGGGAAGGGGCATGCTGGAAGGTCATATAGTATCCATGGTACTCTATAAGGAACAGTAACTGTGCCCAAAAGGAAAAATTTTAAATGGTGCCTACTATAGAGGGGAGGGTGGGAGGGAAATTGGGGACACAGAGGAGGAAAGTGGACACTGTTGAAGCGATTGGTGTTGGAACATTGTATACTTTAAACTCCATCATACAGAACTTTGTAATTCACAGTGACTCCATTTTTTAAAATACCAGTTATTCTCACTAATTTTTAGTATGTAGACTAGCAGGTAAGCAAAACATTGGTACTAAATTAAAAAAAATTACTACAGAAGGAAATAAACAAGAACAGGAGGTCTGGCAGTAACATAAAGGCAAGGATCAGTGGCTTTGGGGGTCCCCTGTGATGTAGAAAGGTGGTATTTATGTATGTATGCCTCTCTATCTATCATCTGTCTACCTACCTACCTGTCTATCTACTATATATATATATACCTAAACCACCATACCCAACACTACCAGAAGTATGGGACCCATACTAAAATAACTGTAATTAAAAATGTATGAGTTATGAGTGAGAAGTAGAATGCATGTCTCAAATTCAGGAGAAGAGGTGGGAGGGAAGAGGAGGGAGAATGGGGACATTGGTGATGGAAATGTTGCACTGATGAAGGACGGTGTTCTTTTTATGACTGAAACCCAACTACAAACATGTTTTTGATTAAGGTGCTTAAATAAAGATACTATTAAAATGTACCAGTCAAGAAGTCAGGTTAAAGGGGGTTGGAAGAGAACTTGGGGTTTTTCATGGAGAGATGCTGACACAGACTGAGGGAGATGGAAGTGGGAACAGTGTATGCCTGAAACCTGATTATAAACAACTTTTTAAATCACAGTATCTAAACAAAACACTTAAAAACAGATACAACAGTGCAGAGGGAGTGTGGGGAGTCGCTGACCAGAGTGTGGGGAGTCGCCGGAGCGCATGGAGGATGCCTATTCAAGAGAGCCGTGAGCCCCTGAGACAGACCAGGGGAGGGCAGAAAGGCTGCCAACCCTAGCATGTGGTGAGTGCCCACCCAAAGGAGCCCACTCTTTGACATAGCACAGGCAGCCCAGGGGACCCTAGGTCCATGAGGCTGGGGAGAAAGGCCAGTGGGAGCACTTGTGGGGATTGCCAACTCATCAATTTATCATACACAGCTCAGGAAGACAGAGAGTCAGGAGGACCAGTGACTAGAGGGGCAAGAAGGAAGTGCAGGCTGGCTCCAAGGTGGGGAAGGCTAGTGATCTAGGTTCAACGGTGCCCTCTACCATTGTGGCCAGGAGTGAACCTGCATTGTCTGGCAGAAAGGGGGTGGTGATAGAGCAGACTTGTCCAGAGGACGAGGGAAGGACCAAACTCAGTGACATCGCCCAACATACTCACGTAGAGCCACACTCTGAGAAGGGACCAAGCCCCATACCACAGGTGGCAAAAGTGGGCTGAAACATGAAGGCACTGCACTCCAAGCCAAACCAATAAATGCAAATAAAGATGGGTAAACCAAGGAAAATATTAACAACAGGGTAGATGGAGAGGAATCAGAACAAGTTTCCAAGTCCACCAAAATGCACAGACCCAAGAGAGGAAGACCTAAAAGCAGCCATGAGTATAGAATTCCAAGCCATGCTAGAAGAAATGAAAGACACACTGGCCAGAGATTACAAGACATTAATAGATGAACAAATGAACCGACTTAAACAAGAATTGCTACAAAATATGAAAGACCCCATACAAACAGAATTAAATGAAATACGGAAAACTGTAGAAAGCCAGAAGAGCACAATCGCACAGTTCGAGAATCACATTGAACAACTCTAAGATAAACTGCAAACAAAAGACAACAAAGAAGTCAACAAAGAAATAGAAGGTAAAGCACTGGAAGTAAAAGTCCAGTATTTAATGAAAAAAGACAAAAGAAACAATCTAAGAATTGTAGGTATACCAGAACGAGAGGAAACAGGAAAAGGGGAAGAACAATTAGTCAGGGAGATAATAGCGGAAAACTTTTCCAACCTCTGGAAAGACGCATCTGAGCAAATTCAGGAGGTGAAAAGGGTCTCCAACAAAATAGGCACTAACAAACCAACTCCAAGACACATTGTAATTTAGGCAAGTAACAAAGAGAAAGGCGACCTACTTAAAGCAATATGGGAGAAAAAAAACTCACATACAAAGGAAGGAACATTAGAATCAAACCAGATCTCCCATATGAAATACCTCAAGCAAGAAGACAGTGGAATGACATATTTAAACATCTGAATGAAAGAAATTTTCAACCTAGAGTCCACTCTCCAGCAAAACTGTCATTCATATTGGAGGGAAGAATAAAATCATTCTCAAACAAAAATGAACTCGCATTATTTGTGCAAACAAAACCGACCCTAAATGACCTACTCAAAGATGAATTACACAATCCAAACCCCCGTTTGTAACAACAACTACCCTAAACAACATAACTGCACAATAGCCCTCTCTATCAATAATCTTCTTAAATGTTAATAGACTAAACTCTCCCAAAAAGACACATAATAGAGAACTGGATTAGAAAACATAAACCAGATTTTTGCTGCCTACAAGAAATACACCTACAAGTACAAGATAGGCACAGGCTTAGAATAAAAGGATGAAAATCAATTATCCAGGCCAATGGAAATAAAAAAAAAAAACAGGAATGGCCATTCTTATATCAGACCAAATTGCATTCAACCTCAAGAAAGTGATCAGAGACAAAGAGGGACACTACTTACTGATCATGGGAACACTCGACCAAGAAGTGCTAACACTGGTTAATATCTATGCACATAATGCAGAGCCAGCAAAATATGTATGGCAACTGCTTGCAAAACTGGAGAAACACATGGAAGCAAATGTGATAGTAGTAGGAGATCTTAATACTCCACTATCACCACTGGACAGATCCACCAGACAAAAACTAACAAAGAAATAAGAGCCCTAAATGAAAAATGAGAAGAATTAGGGCTAATAGACTTATATAGGGCCCTCCACCCCCAGAAAGAAGAATACACATTCTTCTCAAGTCCACAAGAAACCTTCTCCAGAATAGACCATGACTTAGGATACAAATCTAACCTGCATAAAATCACAAAGGTAAGGATCATTAGATGCACCCTGTCAGATCACTATGTAACAGACAAACGACAATGAAGAAACAACTTGTCAAAACTTGTGGGACACAGCTAAAGCAGTAATCAGGGGGAAACTCAAAGCAATGCAATCCTATGTCAGGAAAAAGGAAAATGACAAAATTAGCGGTTTAAAGGACCATCTTAAGTAACTGGAACAACAGCAACAAAGAAACCCAAACACAACCAGAAGACACGAGGTAATAAAAACCAGAGTAGAAATAAACAACATAGAAACTAGAAAAACAATACAGAAAATCAATGAGACCAGGAGTTGGTTTTTTGAAAGAATAAACAAGATAGACAAACCACTAGCAAGACTCACCAAAAAAAAAAAAAAAAAAGAGGGAAAACACCCAAATAAGCAGGATCACAAATGAAAGGGGAGAGATTACAACAGAACCCCAAGAAATCCAATACATCATGAGGACATATTATGAAAAAACTATACCCAGTTAGGCTAGAGAACCCAGAAGAAAGTGATAGATTCTTGGAAAAATACCAGCTTCCAAGACAACAAAAGGAGGATTTAGAAAGCCTAAACAGGCCAATCACCTCAGAGGAAATTGAAACAGTAATTAAGAAACTCTCCAAGAACAGAAGTCCAGGCCCAGATGGTTTTACAGGTGAATTCTATCAAACATTACAAGAAGAATTACTGATCCACAGGCTCTTCCAAACCATTGAAAGGACAGGAATCTTCCCCAATTCCTTTTATGAGGCTAATATCACTCTGATTCCCAAAGAGGGCAAAGATACCACCAAGAAAGAAAACTACAGACCAATCTCACTAATGAACATAGACGCAAAAATACTCAACAAAATTTTAGTGAACCGAATCCAGCACTACATCAAAAAGATTATACACCATGACCAAGTGGGTTTCATCCCAGGAATGCAAGGCTGGTTCAACATACACAAATCAATCAACATCATACACCACATCAATAATAAAAAAGGACAAAAACCACATGATCATATCAATGGATGCAGAGAAGGCATTTGACAAAATCCAACACCCATTCATGTTGAAACACTAAGCAAAATAGGTCTGGAAGGAACCTTTCTCAAGATAGTTACAGCTATCTATGAAAAGCCTACAGCCAACATTATCCTTAATGGTGAAAAATTGAAAGCATTTCCACTAAGGTCAGGAACTAGGCAAGGATGTCCACTCTCTCCACTATTATTCAACATAGTCTTAGAAGTCCTAGCAATAGCAATCAGACAAGAGAAGGAAATCAAAGGAATTCAAATAAGAAAAGAGGAATTCTAACTATCTCTTTTTGCAGATGACATAATATACATGGAAAACCCTAAAGAGTCTACAGTAAAACTCCTAGAAACAATAAACCAATACAGCAAAGTGGCTGGCTACAAAGTCAATACACAAAAGACAGTAGCATTTCTCTATACAAACAACAAAGTAGAGGAGAGAAAGATTAAGAATACAACTCCATTTAAAATAGTATCAAAAAAAACATTAAGTACCTAGGAATCAACCTTACAAGGGAAGTGAAGGACCTATATCAGGCAAACTTCAAAACACTTCAGAAAGAAATTGAAGAGTATCTAGGGAAATGGAAGAACATCCCATGCTCATGGGTAGGTAGAATCAACATAGTCAAAATGACTATCCTACCCAAACTCCTATATAGATTTAACGCAATCCCCATCCAAATTCAGACATCATTCTTTAAAGACTTAGAAGAATCAATCATAAAATTTATGTGGAACCACAAAAGACCCAGGATAGCCAAACACATACTAAAAAACAGGAAGCTGAGTGGCATCTCTTTACCTAACCTGAAGCTATGCTATAAAGCCATAGTGATCAAAACAGCATGGTACTGGTACAAGGACAGAGCCTCAGACCAGTGGATTAGAACAGAATTTCCAGACATAAGCCCCCAGATATACAGTCAACTAATATTTGACAAAAGAGCCAAGAATTTGAAATGGGACAAAGAAGGTCTTTTCAACAAATGGTGCTGGTACAACTGGAAAACCATTTGTAAGAAATTGAAAATTGACCCATACCTCACCCCATATACAAAAGTCAACTCAAAATGGATTAAAGACCTTGAAATCAGACCCAAATCTATAAAGTTTATTGAGGAAAAAATAGGCAAAACACCCGAAGACCTATATATCAAAAAAGTCTTTAATGATAGAATGCCAATGGCAAGAATTTTAGCATCAAAC
Organism: Suncus etruscus; assembly: GCF_024139225.1. NCBI lineage: Eukaryota > Metazoa > Chordata > Mammalia > Eulipotyphla > Soricidae > Suncus > Suncus etruscus. The sequence continues at coordinate 119,477,963 of NC_064852.1, forward strand.
ATATACAAATGGGACTACACCAAACTAAAAAGCTTCTGCATGTCAAAAGAAACCCTACTTAACACAGGAAGACAGTTAACTGAATGGAAAAAAATATTTGCACTCAACATGTCAGATAAAAGGATGATATCCAGAATATACAAAGCACTCAGAAAGCTGAGCCCCCCAAAACCAAATAAACCCATAGAGAAATGGGGAGATAAAATGAATAGACACTTCTCTGAGGAAGACCAAAAGATGGCCAATAAACATATGAAAACATGCTCACCTTCACTCATCATTAGGAAAATCCAAATCAAGATAACAATGAGGTACCACCTTACACCAGTGAGGATGGCTCACATCAAAAATAATGGGAACAATCTCTGTTGGTGGGGATTCGGTATAAAAGACACTCTCATCCACTACTGGTGGGAATGCCCTCTAGTCCAACACCTATGGAGAACAGTCTGGAGAGTGTTCAAAGAACTCAGAATTGAGCTGCCATTTGACCCAGCAATTGCTCTCCTAGGTATCTACCCCCAAATTGGAAGGACATTCATTCCAATGTATGTGTGCACCCCACTATTTATCGCAGCACTCAGTATAATAGCGAAGTCTTGGAATCAACCTCGATGTCCAACAACAGATGAATGGATCATTAAGAGGTGGTATCTATACACAATGGAATACTACATGGCACTCAGAAAGGATACAATCACAGACTTTGCAGCAACGTGGATGAACCTAGAACATATTATGTTAAATGAAGTAAGCCAGAAGATGAAAGACAAACACAGAATGATAGCACTATTCTGAAGCACCTGGAACATACACCTTATATACAACTAATACTCAACAATCAAATAAAAGGGTTTAGCAGGGTAGAAACTCCAAACACTGTAATAGTCAACATATACCAGAGAGCAGTGCCCAAAACACATGAAAGATGAACAACACAAACTCTTGACTACACAATATACCACAAAGAAACCAGCAACAGCAGAAACAGCAGCATAGAAAGAACAGGTATGTAATCAGCCTTCTACTACAAAGGCCCATAAAAATCCCTTAGGGATCTTATGCAGAATTATAGGTAAAGAATACCATGGGAAATCACTGACTCCAATGGAAGCATTCCATAACAATTTGTTTTAATGCCTTAATCTTACTATATTTAAAATAACCTTTCAGCTTTTCTGTCCACAGGCATTCTTGGACACAAAGAAGGGACAAAATAAGATGGCACCTCGGGGCTCAGTCACACAAGATACCAAACCCAGCTTGCACTATGAGAATGTCCTGATAAAACTCTTTAACATACCCTTTATCTCTAGGTTATACCTTCTAGGACCTGAAACACGTGACCAGCCAGACCACCAAAGCAGCAACTGTGACCTACAGACTTATACTAAGGCCCTACTCATCGAACACATTCAAGCAAACTAGCATTCCCTTGCTCTTTTCTTCTCTCTTCTCACTACTTTCTTTTTTTCCTTTTTTCTCCTTTTCTTTTTAAGTTATTTTCTCTTTTCTCCTCTCCTGCCCCGTACAAATACTTTCCCCTTGGAAATCTGACTATCCCTTCACCCCTCAATCCCATCCAGATTTCCCACCTTATTAAAACTCTTCACCCTCAGTTCTTAACCCATTAGGCATCAAGACTGACCTCCTAACGAACCAGCACCCAGCACCCAAGCGATGGGACAACCAGTCAAACCCACACCTTGTCACCTGCAAGAAAAAGCAGCCAACTCCCCTGCTGACTCATGCTGCGCGGTCCTCCTTATCAACCCTTCCAAACGTGGACTGTTACTTGAAACCGGACTTAGCTCTAAAAGTATCCCCAATACAAGAACTCTTCCCAAGACCTCCCTGCCACAAATCTTTTGCCATTTTCAAGAGGGTCAGGTTGTGTGATGAAAAGGCACCCGGGAACCCACACACCACAAGAAAATCTCAAAAGACAATGGGGAAACCTATACTCCATCATAAGTTTAAGACCTGTATTACACTACCTCTTTACCTGCTTTTCTCCAAATGTAAGGTAGTCTCTTGCATCACTTTGTTCCTTTAATTACTTTTTTATTTCATTTTTAAATCTTTTTTCTTTATATGTGTGTGTATGTGTGTTTGAGCACATATATTTTTATTTCTATTTTTATATTTTTTGGGGTGTGACCTATTTCTGTTTTCTTCTCTTTCCACCCTCAAATGCACTGGCAATACAATGTAGCACCATTTATCCCTGCAAAGGCACACTAAAAAGGGGGGAAATCTTACGTATAAAAACGAGCTCTTATCTACTAGAGATAAGAACTCATACTTGTTTACAATACAGGGGCATCTCCCACCTTGAAAATATGTCATGTGGTCCCAACTTAGACCCCAGGTGATTAGACATCAACCTTTCAGCCTTGAACCCTAGATCCCAGACATAGAAATGACACAGTTCTTCACAACAGCCACAGGAAACAAACCCCATCCAGGACATCCTTAATTCTGCCTGGACACCAACAAGTGCCAGCTCTAATATGATATCCTGAAGAGAAAACTGGGAACAACTTGACCTAAAAGCAGGTTATCCTACCTCACCAGCTAACGATAAGACAAAATCAGAAGACATGTCACCCTTTGATCTGTCCAAATGCCAAGATCGCGATTTACAGATGACTGGCTGATAGAACCATGACCGAACTGTATTTCTCCTGGGACCAATAAAAAAAGCCCTAGTCTAGGGTTTGAGCTACGACCTGCACAACAACCATGATCTCTAGTTCCAGATGTCTATCTGAGACAATTGCAATGGAATGGGTCTTCTGGAAACATAATGAAAGACTCTATCCCAGGCCCCATCCTAAGATTAGTGCAAAGACCAAGACGACAAACCACAGAAGACGGATTTAAATGACACCGAGGGAACAGAACTTCTAGAATCACAAAGAAAGACTTCATCGTAAGTTCCACTCCCTGACCTGTGCAGATACCAAGATTTCTTGGTCTGATTTTATCACCCAGGACGGAGCAGAAGTCTTCCATACACCAAAAAAGCACCAAGGGGAGAGTAAATGAACCTGAAAGGAGTCTATAGTTAATCCCATGACAATATACTTTAAGGGTGGAGAAACCCTGTATCTCTTAGGCCAAGGGAATTCCTTTTCGAATGCCCCAATATTTACCGTGCCTGTGCAGGCGTGAAGAAAAAAAGAAGGAAAAAAGGCAAAAAGCACAAAACAATTTTTTTTATTTATCTAGTCTTTGTCGATTTCTTTGTTTTGGTGTGGATATTGAAGTTGTTGTCTCCATTTATATTTTTTTCTTCTTTTCTTTTCTTCTTTTATGTACTCTGCCATGTTTTTTTTTATCTCAAGAACATGGCTTTTATGTGGTGCTTATCTTTATTGTTGGAGTGCTCACTGGACATTTTATTTGACACCTCTTTTTGTACTGTTGTGGTGTTTCACCTTCTTTTTCCCCTACGTTTCTCCAACCTAGGATGAGAGCCTCCAGAAGGACTCTGCCCATTTTTAGCATATTTGATTTTTTCCTCAGTTTATTACTTTTCTCTTCAAACAAAACCACATAACTTGAACTATCTAGTCTCACCTCCCAATTAGAGCGGGAAATAGGATACCAAAACCAAAGAGGGGTAGGACCACTAAGTAATAAGCTAGGCACAGAGGGGACCACTTATTCTGGCAGCCCCAAGGGGGGAGGTGAGGGAGGAGGATGTGGGAGGATGGGAGGTAGTATGGGAACGGAGATGTAGGGAGGGCAATTCTGTGATGGGAATTCCCCTGATTTTATGTTAATATGTACCTAAAATATTATTGTCAATGATATGTAAACCACTATGATTAAAATAAAAATTATATTTATTAAAAAAAAAAAAGAAACAAACCCAAAGATTTAATATTGGATATGACAGCTTCTTCGACCTTTCTCCATTTTCTTACAGCCTGTTTCCTCTTCTTAGACATGTTGCCTGGCCTGGAAGTGATAGTATGAGCTGATTGGATCAGGTTGGATCTCACCAGAGCTATTATGGTCTCCCTCCCCTAATGTAGACATAACATTTCTTGTAATCACATGGAATATTTTTCCAAAGACAAAAGCATGAACTTGATACATCAGATACTTGGATTAATAGAGCCAGAGAAATATTGAGGAAAAAAAGACAGTGTGAGCAAAAGAGAGAGAATTTTTCTGATAATATCTTGATCCTATAAATCTTGGCTATATTTGCTAAAGTTGGGTGCCTTGAGATGTTTCTGTATCCTTACAATAAACTTCTCCCTAATTAGCCCAGCTTAAGTGGATTTCTTCTTGCAACCATGCGTAAGAAATTGTTCAGCCACTATGTTAATTCTCAAGACTTCTAAAGATGGCAAAATATCAGAGAAGAACAAGCAAAATTGACATCAGAAACATAGTTGATCTGCTTTGGTTTTAGCTCTTAAATCAGTCCAGAAAAACTGTGGAACACCATTATTTTTGCAATCTGCATAGCCAACTCTCCCTCTTCAATGGAGGACAGATGTGATGGCATTTTTTTCTTTTAAATGAGTATTACCAAATATGCAGACATTATGAAGCAATAAAGTCTTCAACATGACTGATGATAATTAATGACATAAATAGTTAATGCTTTTAAAATAAAGTTTACAATTTACTTACTTCATTATTCAGCAATTCAGGACCAATGAAATGATATGTTTGCAAAAATATTTACTATTTTATTTGATTAAGCATCAAATTACAAATAATTCATAAAAATAAACAACAAAAAATTCATCATGTCCCAAAGATAAATATAGTAGTTATGGATTTATTCACACAATGAAAAACTACTTAGCAATAAACAGTAAGTGGTTACTAATAGATGCAACAACATGAATAAATCTCTAAAATATTTATTGGAGTGAAAGAAGCTTGACCCTAAAACTTTGAAACTATTGACTATGTGTTCAATAATAGGTAATATTTATTGATGAAAATTAGAAATGAAAGCAATGGTTTTCTGAGGGGAGAAATGATCAACTTTGAAAAAAATTCTCTAGGGTAAGAATGTTTCTTGGGTGATGGCAATGTTCTACAATTTGAGTTGATTATTAGTTTACACATTTGTTAGAATTTATCCAACTGGGGGCTGGCAAGGTGGTGCTAGAGTTAAGGTGTCTGCCTGCCTTGCAAGCGCTAGCCAAGGAAGGACCATGGCACGGTTCAATCCCCCAGCGTCCCATATGGTCCCCCAAGCCAGGGGCGATTTCTGAGTGCTTAGCCAGGAGTAACCCCTGAGCATCAAACAGGTGTGGCCCGAAAAAAAAGAAAAGAATTTATCCAACTGTACTCTTAGAATTTGTGCCCTTTACTATGAAGAAAAGCAGATATAGTATCCAACCAAAAAATTTAGGAGAATCAAAAATGGTTATCAAGAGTCAGTAATACAGAAGAATACTATTAGGATTCTGACCTATGCTCTTGCTTATTGCTCAGACCCAAGATTCTTGGTGTATCTCTTCCCCAGAGGCCCTGATAATGATATCTGCATTGCTTTCCAGTGTTTCTGTCACCTATGGGTCACAACGACAACAATGGTCCTAGGAGCTTGCATCATCAGCTATCTGATCTACTTTGTTTAATTATACATCATGATATTCATAGTGATAAAGTCACCTAACATGCCCCTGTCACTAAAAAATAAGGTGGCAGTATATCTGAAATACACAAGAAGATTCGAGCCTCTGACAGTAATTCTTTTGAGAGCCGACAATATAGTGAAGAATCGTGTTTCACTTGGGAATCGAGTCCCCAGATCAACTGTAAAGTTCAGTCCCCATTCTGCCACTGTTCGTGAGAACTTGATGAGTTAGTTAACCTCTCAATTGTACAATAGTGACACAATAATAACGCTTACCTACGGGACCTTTCTGAAGATTCAACGACTTGACAAACGCAAAGCTCTTAAAAGTGCCAGGCATTTGTGAAGTGCTTGAAATATGTCACAATCTTCTATTTTTTTCTTTTGGGAACCATGCTTGGCAGATTTTGAGGTTTACTCCCAGTTTGGTATTCAAGGATCAGTCCTGATGAGGGTTGGGGCTCCATTTGTGGTGCCAGGGATCAAACCTTCTAATGCTGTACATAAGCCTAAGGTACTATCCTAGTTCTCTGGACCTCCAAAATATTGCTATCTTAAGATTCTTCCTTATAATATAAAAATAAATCTAAAGTGGCTCTAGAGATTCAGAGTTTACTCCAAGCTTGATCCAACCAACTTTTTTCAAGGAATTGAGAAACTATGGATTTTCATGAAGGGTTCACTCACTACCTTGCATACCCAAATTGAGTTTAAAACATTTATTCCCACCTCAATATTATAAAGTGAACATCTCATTTACTGAAGCTGAGACTGGCTGCTTGTTTTCTCCAAATTATATAAACTCTAACTAGTCAGAATACTAGTGGAATATTGAATAGGGCATTTGTTCTTTCATTTGATCGAAGATTATGAACATCTTCATTTCACTTGTGCTTTTACCATGATATCCATAAATTATAACTCAAAAAAGACTGCATTGTAACAAATTAGATTAATTTTGCCAGCTCATATTACTGCCAAAATAGTTTGTCTTTGTTCTGAAATAAATATACTGTCCTCAGATATCTGATAAAATACCCTTGGAAAAAAAATTGATGAATTCTATAGTAGTGTACAGGAATCCAGAGACAGTACTTTCTGAAATGGATGTATCTTATTGAATCAGAGTTATTTCCCTGCTGATTATTGGGTGTATAAATCCAATCAAGAGTTATCGCCTATCAAAATTGAAAATGTTAAACTTACAAAGCCAGGTGGATCATCCAGCAAATCATAAATAGTCTAATGTCATCTACATACTATATTTTGTTTGTCTTATGTCAGAAGAACATATTAACTCAGTGGATCAAGTACAGGGCAGCTGTTTCTCCTTTTCCCCCCACAAAAGGATTCATATACTTAGTTTAGGAAGCCCCTTGGGTTTGGGCATCTGAAAAGCCAACCTTGCAAACAGTATATGACTAAGAATCTCCTTCCTGTCCTTCCCTCCCATCCTCCAAAGTCAGTCTGACCTCCAGAGCTATAGACAAAGCCACTTTTCTGCTGCATTTAAAGCAAACAAACAGTGCAGGAAGGTGATCCAGTGTGATACAGAGAATATTAGGCTGTTATCCCTGATCAGAAGAATATAAAGTTGAGTTCTCATTAATATGCTGCTCCTGCTGAGACACTGTTGAATTTGGGGTTACCAGGAGAAAGTGAGGTCATCCCAGGGTGAGGCAAAGTGAGCTTTCTTTTCATGTCAGTGGCTCTTCCTGTCTTCTCTCATTGCTCTCCTCGTTGTGCCCTGAGGTTTGCTTTATCCTGTGTGTGCACTTGGACATCGAATAACCAAACATCTTAAATACTCTGAGCCACCGCTGCTTTCAAATATTTATGTCATTCCCCCCATTAGCACTCATACTGGTCAGATCAGGTTTTCTGCTTTGTAATTTGGAAGCAAAGGTCACTGTGTTGCCCCTGTCAAACATGCTGCCCACTTTTGTGCCTACTGGTGTTCTTCATTCCTTTGCCATTGAGTCTGGCAGACACTGCTCCATTGGCATTTGAGCCACGGTCTGTAGGTTAGTTAACATTCTTTTGGTTGCGAGTGATAGAAACAGTCTCTACTGAAGAATGTAACTCGCTGAGAGGATGCAGAGACAGCCCCTTAAAACTGAGGAGGAAGCAAACAGTCACATCAACCTTCTTGGGACTTGAGCAGTAGTAATCTGAGAACCTTTCCAAGGGTTGTTCTGTCAACAGTGTGCTTCCAACCCTCTGCATTTCCACTCAAGCTCCCATTGGGAGATTCTAGAGAAGCTCTTATTTACGAAGCTCAGTGCAGACATTCTTTGCTATTGGAACCAGTCATGGCCAGAGGGAACGTTTTTGATCTTTTTTATGTACCCTGGCTTTTCCTTTGCAGAAAAGAAATGTCACTGAGAACAGACACCAAGAGAAAGGTAAAACCCAAGAACTCCCCATCTACTGCTTTCAGAAGTCTCATGTTGGTAAATATTTCTTCAACATCTTGCCACATTGTTCCCAACAGTGACTGGGAATATTATCTCTTCATCCCCATTCTCCTCTGCCCCCATATTTCTAACCTAAATTGTATTTATATTGCTTCTTTGAATATGTTATTTATATTTTATGAGTGAGGAGAGTAGGGTCATACCCAGCAGTGTTAAGGGGCTTTTGCTGGCTCAGGAGAGACCCTAAACAGTGATCACGGGACTATGTACAGTTCCAGGGATTTGAACCAGGGTCAGGTACATACAAGACAAGTACCTTACTTGTGTACTCTAGTCTATCCTATATTATTTTTAGTATAAGTAATTATTTGCAGTAATATTTTACAGGAAATTTGTTGTCACAAACTATTTAATGTGTGTATATTTTAACTGTAGTTTAGGTCGTGTGACTGAAGCAACTTATTCTTTATGCATATTCTTCAACCCAAATGTTCTGTGATCTTATGGACATGGTTTGGAAGACCTAGTTATGGCTTAGAGTAGGTAAAATTAACTACAGACTGCAGGTCTCTATCATGCATAACAGGTCGTGTTTTGCGAAAGAAAAGTAGAAATGGGGACGATACATCCACTTCCCCAAAGACACAATTTAAGATGGTAGAAAAATGGGTTCTTTGAAAATGCCAGCAGCTTACTTTATGGCTTTCTATCAGTGCTGAAGAGATAGAAAAGGAAGTTGTCAAAAACTAAAAGAGCTGATTTACTATCTACAAAAGATTAACAGCTTTTCAAGGCCTAGGCAAGTGGGGAAGTGGAACAGAATGAAATGTTCCTGTTGAACCCACACTGATGAAAAAGGGCTGAGTCAGCAGGTTGACCAATTTCTCTCTGTTTGGGGGGAAATCTGCCATTTATCATGGTTGGGTCTGGTCAGTCTAGGAGTGTGTTTTGGGAATGCAGGTTCATTTACATAAATTAAGTCAAGCAACTAGTCAAATACTAAAAAGAGGCTTTTTACTTAACTAAATGAGGGATATCACAGACCATCAATCTCATCTAACGGTTTATTCGAGCCCCCACTTTTGAAGTTAGATACTAAAGGAGACACATAGAAGCTATAATTTGGAGGTTAGCAGTCAGCAGAGTTGACAGGGTCAAACTGTCCATCAAACCCAGGAAACAAGATGTTGACCACAATTGGAAACAGACCAGACTCAGGTAGTGTTGGCCTGTCCACTGGCTTTTTCTCCCTCTGAATCCTGAAACTTGGTGGCAAGGGATCACAGGCCCTCCTGCCTGAGCCCAGAGCATCACCAGTTCTCAAAGCAAGATGAAGATGAAGATGGTCACTAATGACAAATGAATTTCTGGTTGTTATTTCCTTTTGTCATTATTTGGGACCAAACCCAGCAATGCTCAGGGTTTACTTCTGACTTAGCATTTAGGAATCATTCCAGGCAGGACTCAGGGGATCATATAGGATGCTGTGATTGAATCTGGTCCAATCACATGCTAGATACCTTACCATCTGTACTATCCATGATTCCAGCTTCAATAGACCATTATTTCTTGACCTCTGGAACCAAGTCATTTATATAATCCATGGCTAACTATAGACAAGACTAAGTTCTAGAACATATTACCGTATTTCCCGGCATATAAGAAGACTGGGCATATAAGATGACCCCCTAATTTTGCAGTTAAAACAGGTTTAGGCCTATATTCGCTGTATCAGACAGAACGTTCCTGTGCTGCAACTGTATGTACCACAGTGAGCCAATCCCAACAAGCAAAGGTTCAAAGGTTATATTGTAATAGACTTCCTCTCTGACTCTTTTTACAGTGTAGGTTCGGGTGCAGAACATTGTCTAATTTGCATGCACGAAAAGCCTGTTTGGATTGGCTGAGTTAGAGAGGCGGTCGACAGCCTTGCAGTGATTGGTCCCTTATCATAGGCACCTTTTCTGACAATTCCCTGGTGGCGTCAGTTAATCTCCCCCACTACATGAACCAAACAACACCCCATCCTCGGCCCCTAGCAATGAACCACCAACAGGGTTAGCTGGGGTTTTCCAGAAGTGGCACCCAGATCTCCTGAGTACTGTTAGGGAGCTCCCAAGAAAGAGATTTGGAAACTCTGCGGCCTAATTTTTTTTGTTTGTTTCGTTTAGCGGAATATTGAAACATTTTTCAGGATATACTCGGTGTATAAGATTATCCCCGATTTTCGGTTGACTTTTTTTTTGTTTCAAAAGTCGTCTTATACGCCAGAAAATACTGTAAATAAGTTAATAAGACAAAGTTTCTTTAAACCTACCTATAAAAATGAAATTTACTAGTGTCCTAAAAAATTCTATTAGAGTATCAAGTCTCGACTACTTTCTAAGCAACTTATTTTCCAGTGGTAAGTTTTATGTTGATTTTGCTTGTTTGTTTGCTTTTTTGAAAAATAGCAAGAACATATGTTTGCCCAGGGTTCTGAGTAAGAGTTTACAGAATAGGTAAATTGGGCCTCCAGGAGAGTTGTACTTCTAACCCTGTTCAAATCCCACATCTCCTTTTAAAGCTAGTATTTTATGACACCTTCTTTCCTGTTCTGAGATTAAAATCACAGATCATATATCTTACCTTCACGTAGACAATTTTTTTTAAAAAATCAACGTAATATCATAACTGTCATTTTAAAAGAAATAATTTATAATGCTATAATACTTATTTTTAAAAATAAGTGCTCAGGAGTGACTAAATCAGAAAAACATAATGAAAAAACCAGGTGTTTAAACCTATCTGATTTTTTTTAATGATGGCAGCAGCTAAAAATGCCAACTGATTTAGATGCAATTGAGAAACTCAGGACATTCAAGCAGCATTACTATTGCTGATGCAATTTTCTGAAGTGGCAAAATAACTCTTGCTATGTTCCACAAAAAAAAGTAGAACTTTCTCTCCACTCATATATTAGTTTTGCTTAGGAGAAACTCCATTTATATCTAAACTGTCCCCCAATTTGTCTGTGCTTATATAAAAATAGAGTTGTGGTTTAGGCTTAATTATAAGCAGAGTTTTCACCTACACTGCTGTTTTCTGAAATGTGTAGATTGCCAATCAGTTGGTCACTATCAAGACTGTCCTGCCTATTGCAGAAGATACTCACCTATTCAGGGGCAAGTGCACATTCAAAAATTCTGCTCCAAGGGCCAGAAGATAGTACAGTGGTTAGCATCCATGCCTAGTACTGACCCAAGTTAGATTCCTGCTACCACATGATCCCATAAGCATTGCCAGGTGAAGCCTGCAATTCACTGAGCACTGCCAGTGCACTGCTTGAATGTTACCCATCAAATTCTCCACCATCTTCCAAATGACCGCAAGGCACACATTTCTGAGAAGTACTGTTAGGAAAACTAGAAGGTAGTGTCTTAGTAACAAAGATCACTTCAGGGGCCGGGCGGTGGCGCAAAGATCACTTCAAGGTAAGAACCACTTCATTCACCTATTTTGCTGTATCTTTGTTCTTTTGCTGAATAAAATGTTAAGAAACAGGATGAATGAATGCTCTAGACACAGGAAGGGTAGGATACAAGTAGAGACTCCCAAATAATTTAGGTCAAGAGCAAAGGAGAACATCAAAAAAGCTAGGAAGTTGACTAGAGAGTCCTTAACTGTGCTGTTGAAAACGAAAGGCACATACTTAATCTCCAGAGGTCAAATCTATCAGATTTTGATAAAAAAAAAAAAAAAAAGAAAACTTGGGATGGAAAGTTTTCACCTATTTTAGGTTATCCCAATCCACCTGAATAATAATACAGCCTCAAATTCTAATCTGTCTTATGTTTCTATATTTCTAGAATATTTTGTGCAAGTGGATTAACTATTTCATGTTATTCATCTGTGTAAAGGACCTTTACTTTCTTCTTTTTTTTCTTTCTCTTTCTTTCTTTCTTTCTTCTTTTTTCTTTCTTTCTTTCTTCCTTCCTTTCTTTCTATTTCTTCTTTCTTTCTATTTCTTCTCTTTCTTTCTTTCTATTTCTTCTTTCTTTCTTTCTTTCTTTCTTCCTTTCTTCTTTCTTTTTATTTCTTCTTTTTTTCTTCCTTTCTTCTTTCTTTCTATTTCTTTCTTTCTTCCTTTCTTCTTTCTTCCTTTCTTCTTTCTTTCTTTCTTTCTTCCTTTCTTCTTTCTTTCTTTCTTTCTTTTTTCTTTTTTTCTTTCTCTTCTTTTTGCCACAATGAGCAGCATTTGGGGGTTACTCCTGGATCTGAGCTCAAAAATCACTCCTGGCAGGCTTGGGGGACCACACGGGCTGCCAGGGATCAAATCCAGGTTAGCTGCACATAAAGCAGGTGCCCTACCCGCTGTCTATTGTTCCAATCCCTCAAGGACCTTTTCTAACAAAAACTTGTATTTCTTCACTAATTTGTTCATGAGGATGTATTGGTTAATCTTTCAGGGAGCAATGGAGAATGTAAATGAGAAGTACTATCACTCCCAGGAGCAAACTGAAGTCCCAAACAAGAACATTTACCAAAAGATACTGGTCATGGGTGCCCAGCTGGGTTGCAGAGTTGCTAGATCCAGTGACTGCTCTGACCCCATTCTCCCCTTCTTAAGAGAATCTAGTAGCTTCTCCTCCTAAGTCATCATTGATAGGTCGTGTGAGAGAGAGTTGTGGAAGGAATGGACATGTCATTGCCATTCATACTCTCCAGATCAAAAGCATGGGAGGGACAGGGTAAAGTCACACCTGAAGCTCATTCTCTGCCTTTGGATCTGTAAGGACACAAGATCCTTAACTTCACACCTAGTATTATAATAACGTTTAGAGGGACCTTTGAAAACTATTGTAGATTTACAGAAAATGATCATAATTTCCTTAAATTTCCTCCCCTGAGCAAATATGATGCAGAGAAGCTTATGCATGGGTCCATAGTAGTAGCAGTGAGTAGTAATGAGTCCCTTGCACATGTCCAACCTGGGTTGATCCCTGGCATCAAGTCCTACCAGGAGTGATTTCTGAGTGCAGAGCCAGGAGTAGCCCCTGAGCATAGCTGGGTGTGACTCCCAAGAAAGAGAGAGAGAGAGAGAGAAAGTGAGAGAAATAGTGAGTGAGAGAGAGAGAGACTTTTACAACAATGTTCAAATGTAAGCAAAACTTGTGTGAGATTTTTCAAGGATGAGAAGGTATGAGGAAGTTACCCTCTTCTTAAGCTAATCTTAGTGGCTAAGAGACCAGAATAACTGTCTGTTCAAAAACAGTCAGTCTATAGAACTGGAAACTCTTTTATGGCTGTTATTAAGCATTAAACTTGGGGAGCTGCTTGTTACATCGCAATGATTAATATTACATAACTCAAAAGGCCCCAGTGATAGGAATCTCAGCACCCCAAGCAGCTCATGTGAAATTCCCTAGTCACTATTGCCAAAGACTTCATCATCTGGCTCACTGGAGACATCATAGATACCAGCTTATCTGAAGAAACACTGACCATTTGATTTTTTTTCTTGTTTTCCAGATCCAACTTTCACACATAGAGTTTCTAATCTTGCTACTTATCAGACTCAACCCAGCTGAGAATGAGCTTCATGCTCCATCACTCCTACCTGATATTTTTTAAGGCAGTTTCTCTAACTTGAATTTTACCTTTGACTTATGAAACCTTATATAATAGATCTGTTGTGCTCCCTAAAAGATTTGGGATTTTATCAAATGACATGTTGTTCATTGACCCCTATGCATTTCCCCCCATTATCCTGGCTGACTTCAAAGTCCATGTGATTAAATATCATTAACCAAACAGAATGAAAGAAGTCTCATAAATAGACACTCCAACCTTTGACCAAATGTGATCACTGGCTCTTTCAGGAAATAAATGCTGGAGTTTTCTTTTGGCATTTCTGTTTCTGAATTAGAGACTAAGTGAAAATGAAAAAGGCATTAAGCCCAAAGTGAAAGGTCTGGCTTCCTGTCTAGAACTTCCCTCTATTTTCTGTGAGGTCTTGGCATTTTTTGACCTCATAAGCTTTTTTTTTTTTTTTTTTTTTTTTTTTTTTTTTTTTTTCACATCCCTTAATGGGAGCTGTGCGTTCTGCCTTGCTACTCTTTGAAAATTGGTGTGAGGAACACAGAAGCCTATGTTTTGGAAGCAATTTGAAGTTTTCAAGACAGCCTTTATCTGTCAGCATTATCAGGTGTTATCTGACCCAAAAAGCCCATATATTTTTTAATTTTTATTTTGATCATATTGGCTTACATATCTTTCACAGTAGTATTTTAGGTACATATTTAGGTACATATTAACATTGAATCAGGGGAATACCCATCACCAAATTTGTCCTCCCCCCATCCCTGTTCCCTTCTTGCAGCCCATATCCCCCACCATCACCCCCCAGGCTGCTAGAATAGGTGGTCCCCTTTATGTCTAGCTTACTGTTAGTGATCATATATCTATTTGGTCCTGGTACCCTCCCTTGTTTCCCCCTCTATTTGAGAGGTGGAGCTAAATAATTCAAGTTATGTGGTTTTGTTTGAAGAAAAGAAAAGCAATAAAATGGGGTAAAAAAATAAAATAAAATAAAATAAAAATCAAATAAGCTAAAAATGGGCAGAGTCCTTCTAGAGGCTTTCAACCTCAGTTTGAGAGAGGACATGAAAAAGGTAATTGAAGCACCACCACAATACAGAAAGTAATATCAAATTAACTATCCAGTGAGCACTACAGCAATAGAGACAAACACCACACAATAGTCTCGGTCCTGAAATCAAACCATGCCGGAGTGCAAAAAGAAAGAGAAAGAGAAGATAAAATAAAATAAAATTAGAGACATCAATATCTACACCAAAGAAGTCAAAATAAATAAATAAATAAATATGTGGATAATATGATTATTTTGTGCTTTTTTTTCTTTTTCCCCTTGCATAGGCACAGTAACTATTGGGGATATTATAGAGGGAATTTCCTTGGCCTAGGAGATTCAGAGTTTTTCCACCCCTGAAGTATACTGTCATGGGATTAACTATAGACTCCTTGCATGATCATTTAATCTCCCCGTGTTGCTTTCGCGGTGTATGGAAGACTTCTGTTTTGTCATGTATGGTAAGATCAGGCCTCTGTATCTAGAGATCTTGGTGTCTATATAGCTCAAGGAATGGAGCTTATGATGAAGTCTTTCTTTATGGTTCTAGCAGTTCTGCTTCTTCAGTGTCATTTTAATTTATCTTCTGTAATTGGTGGTCTTGGTTATTATGCTGCTCCTAGGATGGAGCCTGGGATAGAGTCTTTCGTTAAGTTTCCGGAAGACCCGTTCAGTTGTTATGTCTCAGTCAGACCTCTGGAATTGGAGATCTTGTTTGTTGAACAGATCGTAGACCAAAAGCTAGGCTAGAGCTTTTTGTTGTTGTTGTTGTTGTTGTTGGTCCCAGGATGCTTACTGTTCATTCTTGGTTGTAGCAACAATCCATATTTTTAAAGGCATTCAATGATGGTGCTTCCCCTAAAATGATGAAATACTAATAAAGTGGTAGTAGCTGAGACACATTCCAGAGAGAAGAGGAAGCCACTAGAAGCAGCAATGCCAAGCTCTGGTGATCTGAACAGAAGGGGGACTTGTACCCTACCTGGTTGCCAATCATAAGCTCCTGCTTAGAACTTCCATTACAACTTCCTCCCTTGGGCTGTTGAAGATCTTTCCAGAAGACTTGGCATTTATTCATTAAATTTATATTCGTGTCTCTCAAGTGAGGGCTATAGGTATAAATTTCATCAATACTGTGGAGGTGGAAGTGGCAAAGGGCACAGAATAAGACTATGACCAACCAATAGGACAAGGGGCCCACAGTAAGGAAGCCAGGTTGGAAGGGAGCCATGGCCAGAAGAGGATAGAGAAACACCAGATTAAATTACTAAAGAGTCTATCTGAGGGCACACTTCTACCAAAAAAAGGGTGTTTTTTTTTTCACATTCCTTACATACATGCTCTTAGCATTTGTGGGGTCTGGAACAAGAGGGGAATTCCACAAGTTCCACAAGTACTGTGTAGAATTTGGGGGGATCAGACCTAATTAGGGCTTTGCTGGTTATCCTGATCTTGCTAAGAAGACCATGTGTACTGGGGAATCAAATGCAGTCTCCCTCATGCAAAGTTTGTGCTCAGACCATGTGAAGAAATACTCGTAAAGGTTCAAGGAGTTAACAAACAGGTTAGGTAAAAATACTTTGTACCCTTGTATCTTAATAAATATACCTATCTTCTCCTTGACCATGGAGACTAGATTCAAATTTAGCATCCTTCAGACTTTGTAAAGTGCTTTTCCAGGACATATAAGCTTTGACCACTTTTTTTTTTCTCCTCTGCTTAACAAAGACCCTCAGATAACACATGCTGGCACCTCCAGTCCTGTGTTTACGTTCCAACCATGCTCTCTTTCAGCCATGAACAACACTTAACTAATGCTCTACTGCAGGTTAGATCCAGACTAGATCTTAAACCCTTCCCTCAGTCCCAGGGTCCTTGTCTGGAGCCCTTACATTCTTCCAGACTATTCCCATCAACTCTCTAGGTTAGAGGCTGAGTTCAGACAGAGCTTCTAGTCACCTGAATCTACGTCTGCATCACCTCTGTCTCCCCCACCACCACCATAAATAGATACACACAGCTACAGGTACTAATGAGCTCCAGGGGTACTTGTCTTCCTCTTCATATCCTGGGCCCTGGAAAAATATCAAGCCAGCCATAAAAAGCCAGAAATGGTGCCAACTGCAGAGCATAAGAGCCAGAGATCAATTTTAGCAATAGACCGTATGTCTAGCCTCTGCCTCCATCTGCTGTGGGTACAGCGTTTGTGACCAGAAGCTCCTCCCTATACCTTCGTCCTTCTTTCCAGCACCCTTAGCTCGGAATTTGGGAAACCTCTTGTTCTACTTTCTTTCCAGTCTGGTTATCTCCCTTAGTTTGCTCTCTCTGATATTTGTTTCTAGCACATGTGCGCTGGCTTCGCTCTCACTGTGCTCTAACCTTGCAGTTTGCTTTTGCTTCTCCAGCAAGAGTCTCTAACCAGAAGTACTCAGTGTGTGTCTAGGGCTCCACCCTGGCCTCCCTGAGCACCCTCCTGCAGATGTGAATTAGCAAGCCGGAGGACAATGAGTGGGGCCATCTACTGTGCACCACAAATGCTTCTAGATTTTGCAACACATTCTGTGTACAAAACCTAATTCACAGACCTAGATGAGGCTGATATGGCTTTATTTGTTATGCTTTTAGTGCTCCTTCTGGCCCCTGTGAAATAACAGCCCTTTCCCAGGAAATAGAACCCAGTGGAAGTAAGGGAGAGGCACAGGCCATGTGTCTAAAGTGTATTTAAATTCTTTAAAGTTATATATTAAGTCGATCAACTTATAAATGAAACATTTTCTTCTCTTACCTTGAAAAATACACCTTCATGATGTCCTGTTAACTGAGATTTAAAAAAATAAACTTAATTTATTGGGATCTGAGAGATAGCACTGCAGGTAAGACACTTGCCTTGCATGTGGCTGACGTGGATTTGATCCCAGGCATCCCAATGGTTCCCCATAACTCATATACTATGAGTTATATCTGAGTGGAGAGTCAGGAGTAACCCCTAAGCATCATCAGATATGGCCCAAGAACAAATAAATAAAAAATCTTAATTTATTAGACTCATAATTTTACACTAGAGCATGGAAACAGGTGGGAACTCAGCACCATTTTCAGCCACAGTCTACAACAAAACCCACTTTTTTTAAGTATCTTAACTTTTTTTAATTTAAGCACAATAATTACAAAAAAATTTTTTTGGGTTTTGGGCAACACCCGGCGGTGCTCAGGGGTTACTCCTGGCTATCTGCTCAGAAATAGCTCCTGGCATGCCTGGGAGACCATATGGGACGCCGGGATTCAAACCAACCACCTTAGGTCCTGGATTGGCTGCTTGCAAGGCAAATGCCACTGTGCTATCTCTCCAGCCCCAATTACAAACATTTTTGTAGTTGGTTTTCAGTCATAAAAAAGACACTTCCCTTCACCAGTGCAACATTCCAACCATCAATGTACCACATCTTCCTCCTTCCCTGCCCCCTGCCTATATTCAAGATACTGTATTCACTCATTTACTAACATTGTCATGATAGTTGTAGCATAGTTATTTCTCTAACTGCACTTACCATTCTTTGTGGTGAGCTTTAGTATCATGAGCCAATCCTTTCAGTCCTCATTTCTATTGTCTCTGGGCATTATTACAATAATGTCTCTTATTTTTCTTAATAGCCATAGAAGAGTAAGCTGATTGTGCCTATATCTCTCCCTCTGAATTATTTTTACTCAGCATACGATTTTCCATGTCCATCTACATATAGGAAAATTTTATGGCTTCACCTTTCTTACAGCTGTATAATATTCCATTGTATATATGTACCACAGTGTCTTTAGCCATTCAACTGTTGAGGGCATCTTGGTTGTTTCCAGAATCTGGCTATTGTAAATAGCACTGCAATGAATACAGGTGTGCAAAATGCATTTTTGTATTACATTTTTGTGTTCCTAGGTTATATCCTAGGATTAATATTGCTGTCTCATATGGGAGATCAATTTCCAGTTTTTTTAAGGAATCTCCAAATTGTTTTCCATAAAGGCTGAATAGACAGCATTCTCATCAGCAGTGAATGAGAGTTCCTTTCTCTCCACATCCTGCCAGCAATAATTGTTCTTGTTCTTTGTGATGTGTGCCAGTCTCTGTGGCATGAGATGGTACCTCATAGTTGTTTTGATTTGCATCTCCCTGATGATTAGTGATGTGGAGCATTTTTTCATGTGCCTTTTGGCCATTTGTATATCTTCTTTGAGGAAGTATCTGTTCATTTCTTCTCCCCATTTTTTTTTTTTTGGTTTTTGGGTCACACCCGGCAGTACTTGGGGGTTACTCCTGGCTCTATGCTCAGAAATCGCTTCTGGCAGGCTTGGGGGACTATATGGGATGCTGGGATTCGAACTACCATCCTTCTGCATGTAAGGAAAATGCCTTACCTCCATGCTATCTCTCCGGCCCCTCTTCTACCCATTTTTGATAGGGCTAGATGTTTTTTTTCTTGTTAGTTCCTTGTATATCTTAGATATTAACCACTTTTCTTTTAGTACCTTGTATATTTTAGATATTAACCCCTTATCTGATGGATATTGGGTGAATAATTTCTCCTATTCTGTGAGTGGCTTTTGTATCCTAGTCACAATTTCCTTTGACGTACAAAAGCTTCTCAGCTTAATATAGTCCCATCTGTTTATTTTCACATTCACTTGTTTGGAGAAAGACTTTTGCCTCAATGTCATGAAGTGTTTTATCTACATGTTGTTATATGTACCTTATGGTTTTGGGTCTGTTATCAATGTCTTTAATCCATTTGGATTTGAACTTTGTTCATGGTGTTAGATGAAGGTCTGAGTTCACTTTTTTCAAGTGGCTGGCCAGTTGTGCCAAAACCACTTGTTGAAGAGGCTTTTCTTGCTCCATTTAGCATTTCATTTTTATTTTAAACTTTATTTATTTATTGATTTTGGGGCCACACCCAGCGGTACTCAGGCATCACTCCTAGCTTCTGACCTCAGAAATCATTTCTGGCAGACTGGAGGACCATATGGGATGCCGAGGATCAAACCAGGTCCCTCCTGGGTCGGCCACATGCAAGGCACACACCCTACCACTGTGCTATCTCTTCAACCCCAACCATTTTGCATTTCTTGCCCCCTTATCAAAGCTGATTTTATGTCTGGGGAACATTCTCTGAAATCTCAAGTTAATTACATTATTTGAGAGTCTGTCTTTATTTCAATATCATGTTGTTTTAATGACTATTGCTTTGTAATAGAATTTAAAATTGGGGAAAGTGATGCCTCTTGTATTTTTTTCCCTAAGAGTTGCTCTAGCTATTCAGGGGTGTTTATTGTTACAAATAAATTTCAGGAGTGATTGATCCACTTCTTTGAAGAATGTCATGGGTATCCTTGGAGGATTGCATTAAATCTGTATGATGCTTTGGGGAATGTTGCCATTTTAATAATGTTAATCCTCCCTATCCAAGAGCAGGGTACGCGTCTTCATTTCCTTGTGTCCTCTTCTATTTTTTGAAGCAGTATTTTATAGTTTTCTTTGTTTAAGTCCTTTACTTCTTTAGTTAAGTTGACTCCAAGATATTTGAGTTTGTGTGACACTAATGTAAATGGGATTGTTTTTTAATGCCCTTTCTTCTCTATCATTATTGGTGTATAAGAAGGCTATTGCTTTTTGCATGTTAATTTTGTAGACTGCCACTTTGTTATATGAATCTATTCATTCTAGAAGCTTTTTGGTAGAGTCTTCAGGGTTTTCTAAATATAGTATAATGTCATCGACAAACAGTGAGAGCTTGACTTCTCCCTTTCCTATCTGGATGCCCTTGATATCTTTTTCTTGCCTAATTGCTATAGCAAGAACTCCCAGCTCTATGTTGAATAAGAGTGGTGAGAGAGGGCAGCCTTATCTTTTACCAGATTTTAGAGGAATGACTTTTAGTTTATCTCCATTGAAAATAATATTTGTCATTGGTGTGTGGTAGATGGTCTTGACTATACTGAGAAAAGTTTCTTCCATTCCCACCTTTTTTTTTCTTTTTAGGGGAGAGAGCACACGCAGTCCCCCACTACCATAAATTATGCAGTCGAGTTTCCCACATTTGGGGAAATCACAGGGGTCAGCATGCCCAGAGTGCAATGGGCGAGCCTCACCCTAGGAAAACCACCTTCGTGATCATGGAATCGCCCCTGCCAGGTAAGTATTCCATTCCCATCTTGATGAGAGTTTTTATCAAAAATAAGTGTTGGGGGCCGGAGAGGTGGTGCTAGAGGTAAGGTGTCTGCCTTGCAAGCACTAGCCAAGGAAGAAATTCGGTTCGATCCCCCTGCGTCCCATATGGTCCCCCCAAGCCACGGGCAGTTTCTGAGCGCTTAGCCAGGAGTAACCCCTGAGCATCAAACGGGTGTGGCCCCCAAAAAAACAACAACAAAACAACAACAACAACAAAAGAATAAGTGTTAGACCTTATCACATGCTTTCTCCTTTTTTTCTCTTTTATTCTCTATTGATATGATCATGTAGTTTTTCTTTTTTTGTTGTTGATATGGTGCATTTTGTTAATTAATTTAGATATGTTAAACAATTCTTGCATTCCTGGAATGAAACCTACTTGATCATGATGTATGACCTTCTTGATGAGACGCTGGATCCTGTTTGCCAGGATTTTGTTGAGGATCTTTGCATTTGTGTTCATCAAGAATATGGTTTGTAGGGGTTTTTTTGTTTGTTTTTGGGTTTTTTTGGCAGCTTCTCAGTCTGGTTTTGGTATCAGAGTGATATTAGCTTCATAAAAAACTATTTGGGAATGTTTCTATTTCTCAATTTCAGGAAAGAGCCTGAAAAGGATTGGTAGTACTTCCTCTTAAAAAGTTTGAAAGAATTCATTAGTGAATCCATCTAGGCCAGGGCTTTTGTTTTTGAAAAGACTTTTGATTACCATTTTAATTTCCTCAGTTAGTGATGAGTCTCTTCAGATATACTAGATCATGCTGATTTAACCAAAGACGATTATAGAGTCCAAGAATTTATCCATTTCTTCTAGGTTCTCATGTTTCATGGCATAGAGTTTTCCAAAGTAGTCTCTGATTACTCAATCTCTGTAGTATCTGTAGTAATCTCCCCCTTTTCATTTCTTATCCGTTTTATTAAGTTTCTATAAATATTTTTTCTTATGAGTTTTGCTAGTGGTTTATCAATATTGTTTATTTTTACAAAGAACCAACTTTTGTTTACATTGATCTTTTAGATTGTTTTATTTTTGGGGGGTGTGGAATTTTTGAGTCACACCCAGTGGTGCTCAGTGGTTATTCCTGGCTCTAAATTTAGAAATCGCTCCTGGCAGGCACAGGGGAACATATGTGATGCTGGAATTCAAATCTCTTTGTCCTGGATTGGCTGCTTGCAAGGCAAATGCACTACCACTGTGCTATCTCTCTGGCCCCATTTTTAGATTGTTTTTTGGATTTCCACTTGATTGATTTCTGCTCTAAGGTTTGTTTTTTCCTTCTACCTACCTATTTTTGGTTCCTTTTGTGGATCATTTTCTAATTGTACAAGCTAAGTCATTAAGCTATTTATATGTCCCTTCTTCCTTTTTTTGTTTTTTGTTTGTTTGTTTGTTTTTGGTTTTTGGCAGTGCTCAGAGATTACTTCTGGCTCTATGCTCATAAATCGCTCCTGGCAGGCTCGGGAGACCATATGGGATGCCAGGGTTTGAACTACTGTCCTTCTACATGAAAGGCAAATGTCCTACTTCATGTTATCTCTCCACCCCCCTTCTTCCTTCTTTTCTTAATCTTTGAGTTTGTTCCTTTAATTCTATGAAAGCCCTTGTGTTCTTGATCATAGGGCACTGGACAGTGTTCCAAGCTCCCTTCTTTCTTCTTAATGTGTGCTTGCAAAGCTATAAATTTTCCTCTTAGTACTGCTTTTGCTGTGTCCCATAAATTCTGATAATTTGTGTCTTCATTGGCATTTGTCTCCAAGAATCTTTTGCTTTCTTTCCTCTTTGATTTTATCTCTGACCCACTGGTTGTTCAGTAGTTAGCTGTTTAATTTCCAAGTGTTTAAGTTTTTCTTCTGTGTCCCTTATAGTTCACTTCTAATTTCAATGCCTTGCGATCTGAGAAGGTAGTCTGTACAATTTCTATCCCCTTGATATTATGGAGATATGTTTTATGGGCCAGAATGTGATCTATTCTGAAGAATGACCTATGTTCATTGGAGAAGAATGCATATCCAGTTTTCTGGGAATGCAGTGCCATATATATGTATATATATATATATATATATATATATATGTGTGTGTGTGTGTGTGTGTGTGTGTGTATAACTTTCTTTCATATACATGTATATAACTTTATGTATATAAAACTTTCTTCCATATATATGTATGTATATATATATATATATATATTGTAGTGTACCTGAGACCCACCCATTTCTGGGAGGCGTCTTGGGAACCGGATATTAGGTGTGACCTTACCTGCAAGACCCACCCATTCCTGGGAGGGGTCTTGGAATAGGTAGATAAACCCGGAAGCCAGGGGATTAAGGGTCTTTGCCTTTTGGCCCTGCTGGGCTCTCGGAGGGAGATAGCTGAAAGAGGATAAGACGCAGGGCAAGCCTAGAATGGCTGAATGCTTGAAAGGTTATGAGTAGGCCACACACACGTGGTGGCTAGGGCCTGAATAAAGATAATGCTTCCAGATGCCTGCCTGTGAGTGAGTTTGATTCTGCCATTCGCCTAACCTGGGACCCGCCGGCTGCATGGGGGTTGCTGAGCCACGTGGCCTGGGGGGTTGCTGAGCCACGTGGCCTGGGATTGCAGAAAGAAATCCATCACCATCCACCGCCATTCAGCCTGATCATTAATTATTTAATACAACATCTGGCGCCTGAACAGGGACATGAAAGCTTGTATCACCTCCAGCCGAGGCCAAGGCCCAGCACTGAAACTTTGTTACAATAAACAAAACCCTCGGCTTTCTCATAAACTTATTAAAAGTCAAAATTGGAAACAAAGGAGAAAAAAGACTATTGAAAATGGACTGATTTTCTGAGAATGACCTTTGGCTTGAATTTGGATTTCAACTTTGGAAATTTCGGACTGAACTTTTAGTTTAAATCACTTGGAACTCTGGACATCCAAAAGCGTCCTGTGAAGATGTGGGCCATAAGCTGCTTCCAAAGTGTGCCCGGAGGGAAGAAAAGGCAGCGGTGAAGCCCGTCCAGCATCAAAGAAGCGGCGAAAAGCTCCAAGCGGCTTGGCTCAGCTCGGCTCGGCTCAGCTCGGCTAGGCTCAGCTCGGCTCCAAAACGGCGAGCCTGAAATCCAGCTGCAGAACCTGGAACCACATGGTCAACAATAGCGCGAGCAAAACCGGCCTGCACAAAGTTTACAGAAGCCACATGGTGAGATCAGCATGGAACAAATTAATCATCTGAACTATGGTTTTAGGTGTAGAAAATTAGTGGGTAGTCATATATTTCACTCATAGTTGGTAATGGGATAAGTTTTAGTAAGTTAGTGGTTAAAAAATAAAAGGGAGGTAATACAGTTCAGCCCATTTAAACATCTGATTTCTAACCACCTGCATCTTTGCCTTAGTCATTTTCTTTATAATTTAAATGTTTTGTTGTCTTTCATAGTTAATATTTTCAATTGCAAAATGTTTTACTGTGTGTATTTTAATGTACTTAGCCTGTTTTTAAAATGTATGTTATGCATGTATACTAAAGTACTTGTGTATAGGAAAGGTATAGGAACAATAAAGTTCCCCCAATATAGTTTAAAAGTATAGGAACATAAAAGTTCCGGAATAGTGCTTGGTAAAAAAAGCATTAATAAAATTTTAGGTTACAGGTGTATAGTATATTTTGCAAAAATGTTATGTTTTTGAAAAGGGCTGGTATATTAATTTTCACTTTATTACGTTGTTAAATGAAAATATTAACCCACCTTTGGCTAAAGGTGTAGTCAGAATTACAAAAAGGGTTTTATATTTCAGAAAGGGGGGAAATGTAGTGTACAAGAGACCCACCCATTTCTGGGAGGGGTCTTGGGAACCGGATATTAGGTGTGACCTTACCTGCAAGACCTGCCCATTCCTGGGAGGGGTCTTGGAATAGGTAGATAAACCCGGAAGCCAGGGGATTAAGGGTCTTTGCCTTTTGGCCCTGCTGGGCTCTCGGAGGGAGATAGCTGAAAGAGGATAAGACGCAGGGCAAGCCTAGAATGGCTGAATGCTTCAAAGGTTATGAGTAGGCCACACACACGTGGTGGCTAGGGCCTGAATAAAGATAATGCTTCCAGATGCCTGCCTGTGAGTGAGTTTGATTCTGCCATTCGCCTAACCTGGGACCCGCTGGCTGCATGGGGGTTGCTGAGCCACGTGGCCTGGGATTGCAGAAAGAAATCCATCACCATCCACCGCCATTCAGCCCAATCATTAATTATTTAATACAACTATATATATATACATAACTTTCTTCCATTTCTCTTTCAGACTAGTATTTTCTTATTGGGTATCAGAATGATTGACCTTTCAAGGTGTGACAAGGCAGTGTTGAGGTCTCACATTATTATTGTGTTGCCATTGATGTCATCTTTCAGATTTGTTAACAATTGTACTAAATATTTTGCCAGTCCCTCATTGGGTGAATATATGCTTAGGAGTGTGATTTCATCCTATTGTACATATCCCTTGATTATTATTAAATGTCCACCTTTGTCTCTTATAACTTTTCTGAGTCTAAAGTTTGTGTCATCTAATTTTAATATGCCCACTCCAGCTTTTTTAAAGGAGTTGTTTGTTTAGATGAGTTTTCTTCAATCTTTATTTTTGAGTCTAAATTTGTTCTGACTATGCAGATGTGTTTCTTGTAGGCAGCAGAATGTTGGATTCAGCTTTTTGATCCATTTTGCCACTCTGTGTCTCTTAACTGATGCATTTAGTTCAATGACATTGAGAGAAATAATTGTCATGGATTTAGTGTCATCTTTGTGTAGAAGTTTGGTGTGTCTATTGATCTGTCTTGTCTTAAAGTAGACCTTTCAGTTTTACTTGAAAGGCTGGTTTTGTGTCTGTAAAATTTTTGAGCTGTTGTTTGTCTGTGAAGCTGTGTATACTTCCTTCAATCCTGAAAGTGAGTCTGGCTGAATGCAGTATTCTAGGTGAAACATTCATTTCTTTGAGCTTTGTAACTATATTCTACCACTGCCTCCTGGCCTTGAGGATTTCTTGTGACAGGTCTGCTGTAAATCTTAAGGATGCTCCTTTGAATATAATTTCCTTTTTTGATCTTGCTGTTTTCAGTATTCTATCCCTATCTGTGAGATTCCTCATTGTGACTAGGATGTATCTTGGGGTGCTTTTCTTTGCGTCTTTGTTAGCTGGTCCTCTTCAGGCACTCTGAATTTGGCTGCATGCAGTATTTAGCTCTGGAAGTTTATCTGCAATGATGTCCTTGACTGTTTATTCCTCATGGAGATTTTATTCCTGTGTCTCTGAGACTCCATTGATTCTTATGTTGTTTCTGATGAGTTTATCAAAGACTTCTATTTTCATCTGTTCACATTCTTTGAGTACTTTTTTCCATTGTCTTATCATTTGCTTTAAGATTCGTTTCCAGTCTCTTCTGTTGTATGGAGTTTTTATGCATCTCATCTTCCAGTCCACTGATTTTTTCCCAGCTGCTGTTATTCTGTTTGAGAGGCTTTCCACTGAGGTTTTCATTTTTGTTTACTGAGTTTTTCAGACCTGTTATTTCAGTGTGGAGTCTTCTGATTTCTATCTTCATATCCTCTTGATTATTTGTGGTCCATTCAACTCGATCTATGCTTTCTTTGAGTTGTATGAATATCCTCCATATTTCTTCTCTAGTTTCCTTATCTGAGAGGTTAAGTAGGTGGTTGGCACTTTTCAGGACATCAGAGCTGCCATCTTTGTCTCTATGCCGGGTGTTGGCCTGCATTGTTTACCCATTGTCACACTTGTGTGGGTTTTTCTACTTGTTATGGTGGGGTTCATTGACTAGAAAATGAGCACAGCTGCAAAGCTAAGCATAGTGGCCAGGCTTTTCTTGTTTCATCCTCTTTGGGCATTTCCAGCTCACTTCCGATCATGCAGCTTTTGCAAATGCTTCTGAGCGGATTTGTCTTAAAAGCCTCAGCCAATGGTCAGGCTTCAGACTCTTGTAATGGCATTAGGCTGCAATCAGGCTCCACCCTCCTTGAGCATTGCCAGCCTACCTTCCACAGACACTTTTGGCCTGGGTTGTTCTCAACCACAGCTACAGCCGATGGTCAGGCTGCAGCCCTTGCAATGGTGTTCGTTGGCCCCACTTTTTTTTTTATAACCAGTTTACTCCACACGGTGAGGGATCAGGAAAGGACAAGTATAGGCATCCCAGCCCCCAAGACCAAATTCCAGACACATCTCCCAAATGCTTCCTGAAGAAGTTCACCCAATTCCTCAGGAAGACTAATACTTGAGCATGAGAGCACATGCCTTGATGGCTTACTGGGAAGGGAATTCTGAGCTTCTTCTTCAGGGTGCCCAGGTAGAAGTGGTTTGCAAAGAGGAGTTTGAATCCTCCCTCCAATCCCCACATATACACTTCTCTCTGCCCTGGGGTGTTGCATTAAATAATTAACGATGGGGCTGGATGGTGGATGATGCCATCCAGCCCACATGGCTCTGCAACCTCCATGCAGCCGGCGAGTTCCAGGCCCAGGTGAAATCACTCACTCACACGCAGCCTTCAGGAAGAATCATCTTTATTTATGCCCTAGCCACCACAGGTGTGTGGCCTATGTCAACCTTTTAAGCATTCAGCTATATTTTGCTAGCCCTGCATCTTATCTCCTGTTAGCCATCTTCCCTTTGGGCTCCATGCGGCCCAAAGATCCAAAAGCCAGGAAACCAAGCCGGGCCAAAAGAGAAACGGCAAAAGCGCCGAATCCCCTGGCTCAGAGGTTTATCTATCCTTTTCCAGACCCCTCCCAGAAATGGGAGGTCTTGCAGGTAGTTACACCTATTATCCGGTTCCCAAGACCCCTCCCAGATATGGGTGGGTCTTAGGGTCTTTGCACCCAACTTCAGGGTTTTAGCTAGGTACACCAACATTTCCTCCTTTTCTTAATATTTTTATGCACCAACGTAATAGAGTGAAAATTAATATACCAGCCCTTTTCAAAAACATATCATTTGCAAAATATACTTTACACCTGTAACCTAAAATTCTATTAATGCTTTTTTACCAAGCACTATTTCGGAACTTTCATGTTCCTATATTTTTAAACTATATTGGGGGGAACTTCACTGTTCCTATATTTTTTCTATACACAAGTACTTCAGCATACATGCATAACATACATTTTAAAAACAGGCTAAGTACATTAAAATACACAGTAAAACATTTTGCAATTGAAAATATTAACTCTGAAAGACAACAAAACACATTTAAATTATAAAGAAAATGACTAAGACAAAGATGCAGGTGGTTAGAAATTAGATGTTTAAATGAGCTAAACTGAATTACTTCCCTTTTATTTTTATTTTTTAACTACTAACTAAGTAAAACTTATCCCATCACCAACTATGAGTAAAATATTACTACCCACTAATTTTCTACACCTAAAACCATAGTTCAGATGATTAATTTGTTCCACGCTGATCTCACCACGTGGCTTCTTTAAACTTTTAAAGTTCAGATGTTGGTTTGTCCCACGCTGATCTTACCACGTGGCTTTCTTCCGTAGTTCCAGGCTCCGCTGCCGGTTTGTGATCTGGAGCGTGGATTCCAGGTTTTTCGCTTTTCCGGGCAAAGCTGAGCCCAGCCAAGCCGATCCCAGCCGAGATCCCAGCCGAGCCGAGCCCAGCCGCTTTTCCCCTCTGGGCATTACTTTGGACGGTTTTTCTCGCTCCTGCTGTTTTACCTTTTCAGGCTTGCAGCGGAGCAAAAGCTGAGCTGAGCTGAGCTGAGGCGTTCCTGCTTCTGGGCCGATAGGAGCTTTTTGCCGCTTTTCTGATGCTGGAGGGGCTTCACCGCTGCCTTATTTTTTCTTCCGGGCGCACTTTGGAAGCAACTTATGGATGTTCAGAGTTCCAAGTGATTTAAACTAAAAGTTCAGTTCGAAATTTCCAAAGTCGAAATCCAAATTTAAGCCAAAGGTCATTTTCAGAAAATCAGTCCATTTTTAATAGTCTTTTTTCTCCTCCTTTTCCAATTTAGACTTTTAATAAGTCTTTGAAGAGGCCCAGGTTTTTGTTTCTTGTAACAAAGTTTCAGTTTTGGGCCTGGGCCTGGGCTGGAGGTGATGCAAGCTTCCACCTCTTTTGTTTTAATTGCCCTTGTTTCCCTAGAAGGGGTCACGGCCATGTTTGAACATGGCTGCACGTGGCCCAGTGTTTTGGGCTCAGTGCACCCGAAAAGAGCCAAAATGAAACAGAAGAGCAGAAATCTCACCATTTTCGCTGTTTTGTTGGGTTCAGGATTCAGGTCAAAGTTTGGAGCGCCAGATGTTGCATTAAATAATTCATCTTTATTTATGCCCTAGCCACCACAGGTGTGTGGCCTATGTCAACCTTTTAAGCATTCAGCTATATTTTGCTAGCCCTGCATCTTATCTCCTGTTAGCCATCTTCCCTTTGGGCTCCATGCGGCCCAAAGATCCAAAAGCCAGGAAACCAAGCCGGGCCAAAAGAGAAACGGCAAAAGCGCCGAATCCCCTGGCTCAGAGGTTTATCTATCCTTTTCCAGACCCCTCCCAGAAATGGGAGGTCTTGCAGGTAGTTACACCTATTATCCGGTTCCCAAGACCCCTCCCAGATATGGGTGGGTCTTAGGGTCTTTGCACCCAACTTCAGGGTTTTAGCTAGGTACACCAACACTGGGGGATTTTGTTCTGTGGAGACAAGAGGGCCATGATTGGGTGGAAAGGCCCACACAGTAGTTGCCTTTCTCAAGGTCTAAGGACTTTGGGAAGCAAGAACTGCGGCAGTTTGATTTTTAGGAGGTGTCAGGTTTGAGGAGATGGTGAGAAATCTATGTGGAGATGCCTCATAGGCCTTTAGAGCTCTTATGTTTAGGTTTTAGAACAAAGGCAAATAGAAGAAACTGGAGATGTCTGAGCTAAACAAACGGAATCAAGTGGAGTTTCCCACACCAGCTGCCAGATGGTAGAAGGTTGTTAAAGAGAGCAGAGCTTCCCAATGCCCTGAAATTAGCACTCCCAACAATGCTAAGGTGGTAGTTCCTGCTCTCTTTCTTTGAAGAAGAATTTTTTTAATGAGATGTGTGCCTTTGGGGGGATCATTCAGGTCATCTGAAGTTAAAGCAATCTGATGTTAAAGCAATGATTGAATATAAAAATATATTGGGCCTGCTGCTAAGTAGCCAAAAGTTTCAGTAGCTTAAAGAGTGGCAATACAGACAGCTACCTTGATGCTTTGGTCTTGAGGATTCCAGTCTCCTTCTGTCATTCTGGTTAACAATTTCTCATAGCTCACAGTTGTTACTAAAGTCTCAGTCTTCAATTGTACCTTCTAAGTAGCAGCCATGAAGAAGAAAGTATATATACTTCTCTTTTCAGGCAATCTCTCAGTAGCCATATGCAGCAGCCTTACTTACAGTTCTCTGTTCAGAACTTACATACCTAGTGCAAGAGACTGAGAAATGCAATTTAGACAACCATAGTTTTCCTGCCTTTTTAGACCCCATACACCTAAAATTCAAGGATTCTAGAAGTAGAGGTGTATGAAATAGTGACCATGTCAGGACAATTAGCTTCTGTCAAAGAATGGCTGAAATAAGAAAGAGTGTGAAGAACCAGAGTAATTGCACAGTGGTTAGGGCATTTGCCTTGCATGTTGTTTTCCCAGGTTTGCTCTTCAGCAGCCATAAAATCCCTGGAGCAGGCCAGAAATAACACTTGAGTGCTGCAAGGTGTGGCCCAAAAACAAAGAAAGGAAGGAAGGGAGGGAGGGAGGGTGGGAGGGAGGAAGGAAAGGAGGGAGGGAGGGAGAGAGGAAGGAAGGAATGAAGGAAGGGAGGAAGGAAGGAAGGGAGGGAGGGCAGGAGGAGGGAAGGGAGGGCAAGAGGAAGGAAGGGAGGGCGAGAGGAAGGAAGGAAGGGAGGGCAGGAGGAAGGAAGGGAGGTGAGAGGAAGGAAGGAAGGGAGGGCGGGTGGGAGGAAGGAAAGACAGAAGGAGGGAAGGAAGGAGGTAAGGAACAAAGGAAGAAAGGGAGAAAGGAAGGAGAGAAAGAAGGATGGAAGGGAGGGAGGAAGGAATGAGGGAAGGAAGAAAGGAGGGAGGGAAGAAAGGAAGGGAGGAGAGAAGGAAAGAAAGGAGGAGGGATAAAGGAAGGGAGGAGAGAAGGAAGGAAGGAAGGAAGGAAGGAAGGAAGGAAGGAAGGAAGGAAGGAAGGAAGGAAGGAAGGAAGGAAGGAAGGAAGGAAGGAAGGAAGGAAGGAAGGTAGCTGTAGGGACAGTCTCCTCTTCCCTCACAATTAGCAGATCCTCTGTCCCGCTCTTTCTGCTGCTTCTCGGTCCTTCAGCTTCACAGTGCCCTCTGCACTCCTCTATTTCAAGGCTAACCCACCACTGCAGGCCTCCCTCTGGTTCTGTGAAGAGTCACTCCTCATTCGTCCTTGCATGCTCATCAGAGGCCATTTCTCTCTTTGAATGAGCTGGAGCTGGAGCCGTTATTATGTCCAGAAAGACTGTGAA
This sequence comes from Suncus etruscus, assembly GCF_024139225.1. Classification (NCBI taxonomy): domain Eukaryota; kingdom Metazoa; phylum Chordata; class Mammalia; order Eulipotyphla; family Soricidae; genus Suncus; species Suncus etruscus. The sequence goes on from NC_064852.1 coordinate 119,509,350, forward strand.
GTTTCCACGGATCAGCAGTTTCGGTCGTTGACTCTGCCTGATGAGATGTGGAGCAAATCATCAACTATTCAACATGTAAACACCAAGGATGCGCGCCTGGGAGGATCCTGCGAAGTTTGTGTGGACCCTGAGCCTGGGAGGGTTTTAACCCAGTCTTGGGGGAGGGGGCCAGCTCTCAGTCCCCTCAGGATCAGCTAAATTCAGTCAAGATGGAGAAAATGCACAAAGAATGAGAACAATCAGTGCTGGCGGGGATGTGGAGAGAAAGGAACTCTTATCCACTGCTGGTGGGAATGCCATCTAGTCCAACCTTTATGGAAAGCGATATGGAGATTCCTCCAAAAACTGGAAATTGAGCTCCCATTCGACCCAGCTGTTCCACTCCTAGGGATATACCCTAGGAACACAAGAATACAATACAAAACCCCCTTCCTCACACCTATTTTTATTGCAGCACTATTCACAATAGCCAGGCTCTGGAAACAACCAAGATGCCCTTCAACAGACGAATGGCTAAAGAAACTGTGGTACATATACACAATGGAATATTATGCAGCCATCAGGAGAGATGAAGTCATGAAATTTTCCTATATATGGATGTACATGGAGTCTATCATGCTGAATGAAATAAGTCAGAGAGAGAGAGAGAGAGAGAGAGAAAGTGAGAGAGAGAGAGACACGCAGAATAGTCTCACTCATCTATGGGTTTTAAGAAAAATACAAGTCATCTTTGCATCAATTCTCAGAGACAATGAGAGGAGGCTTGGAACTTCCAGCTCACTTCATGAAGCTCACCACAAAGAGTGGTGAGTGCAGTAATAGAAATAACTACACTGAGAACTACCATAATCGTGTGAATGAATGAGGGAACTGGAAAGCCTCTCTAGAGTACAGGTGGGGTGGGGTGGGATGGAGGGAGATTTGGGACATTGGTGGTGGAAATGTTTCACTGGTGAAGGGGGTTGTTCTTTACATGACTGAATATTTGTAATCAAGATGTTTAAATAAAGAAGAAAAAAATGGAGAAATGTTGAAAAGGGAAAGAAGAAACAAGTGGCCTTTGTTCCACAGCTGAGTCTCCCCAAGACCAAGTCTTTCCTCTTCCTTTTCCATAAGCATCTTAAAGACAAGAACTCCCTGAATCTCCTTTGAGGAAGGTTTTCTTTTCTTGATGTTTGGTTTTGTTTTTTTGAGCACCACTTAGCGGTGCTTACTCCTAGAAGGCTCAGAGTATCATATGTGATGCCAGGGATCAAACCCCAGTCTTTGTGTGTAAGGCAAATGCTCTACTCGCTGTGCTATAACTTCAGCCCAATGAGGAAGGTTTTTCTAAATGCTTTCACTCAGCAACCTGGCAAAAGAAAGAAGGTGGCACAGCTCACTCTCTGGGTGCAAAACAAGCCACAATTCAGGCTTCATTTACCAAAAATCTTTCTACACATTCAAGCCTGTCAGCCAGGTCACTTTCAGGGTGAGTAAGGGTGTGAGGATAGGAAGCCAAAGGGTGCCAAAACCCCATTTTGGCAAAGGTGCAGGATTCAGGGATTCTGTTTATGGCTCCAGATCTGCTACTTCCTAGTGACAATTCCTGTTTTTTAGCCTCACTTTGCCAGCCCTGAAAACACAGGGAGCAGGTTGGTGGCTGAGAGGCTTGTTGTGAGGCCTAAGTCAGGACATATGCCTCAAACTCACACTGGTCCTCCTCACTCTATCCTTGCCTCTGCCTTCTCTTTTTCTCTTTGCAAGCAGAACAGCCTCTGAGGGGCTGACTCAGATAAACCTGCTGTATTTAAGAGTTTTGTCCAGTCCCAAGTCTCCCGGCCATAAATTTACTCATTGCCTACTTGGAGTCTATGTGTGTGAGCCCATTCCTCATCCAGATCTTTTCTGACTCATTCAGAATGTCCTTCCTCAACAGCTGTCTGGCTCGCATCATCCTCCCTTCCCCAAAGAGTCTTCTGAGGAAAATCTTTCATTTTTCCACACACAAAACTCTCGTTAGCTAAGCAAGACTTCAACCAAGATGACCCGGGTGTCCAAGGTGTCAGCAAAGCCACAGCTGTGAAAACAGGCCATTCCATTGGCTGAACTCTCCTTGTTACATCAGCCCCTCTGGAATCCCCCTTAACCCCAGTAACTAAAAACGTCTAGGATCAGAGCAGGATGTGGGATCAAGTCAAGAGACTCCAACTCCCAGCCTTTTCTTGACTATTACATGTAGGTCAAGTCCTCACTTCCCTTGTCAGCCTCTCAGTCACCTTGACAGTCTGGCAGTCTGGCCATGGCTTCCTCAGGGGCCAGAGTGATAGGACAGTGAGTTATGTACATTCCTGGCATGCAGCTAACCTGGTTCAATCCCTGGCATTCCTATATGGTCCCCTACACATCACTAGGAGAGATCCCTGAGTACAAGAGCTTGATGGAAGCCCTGAGTACCATCAGGTGTGGCCCCCAAACAAGCAAAACACACACACACACACACACACACACACACATAAACACACAAAATAGGCAACCTTGGAGTAATGTGAATAAAAGTGTTTCTTCTCACTTGCTTCTTTAATAAGATGACCAGACCAGCATTTACATTCCTTTCTTCTTCCTGCCACAGTAGAAGGAGCCTACGAAAGCCAGTCCTTGCTCAAGAGCAAGTCCCAGACCCTTATATTGTCTCCTTTCATTTTGCTCTCTTCTTCTCTTTGGATTGAAACACTCCTAGCATTGTATAAATTGTATAAATATCATCTCTCACTTTTCATCTGCTTCAATCACTGTTCCAGTTCTCAGAATCCTTGGGCTATTAGTAATCTCAGGCTTTAATTCCTCGTTCCCATTCCCTCCACTACATGAACACATCACACAATTTGTGATCTTTTTTCTTCAACCAAAAATAAATGTTTTTTAAGATACAACAATTCAAAAATAATAATAATGATAATAAAGATACAACAATTCTACCTAGTGAGTTATTTGGGTCTATGATCTGTATTGAATGTTTGTTCTCTATGGACATGCCCCCCCCCCCAAATGGAATGATGAATGACATAGTCATGAATGACACAGAATTCAATATATATTGTTAAATAAATGATTTTTTGCCTTTTTCTCATTCCCTACATCTGATACACCAGCAAATCTTATAAATTATACATCAAATTATCTCCCATCTCATGGACATTATTCTTATCATCTTTCACCTGGGTGTCTAAAATGACCTTTCTTTTTGTCTTAAGGCACCTGACCAATTGTTTGGCCTTCAAATCCTTGGATGAGAGCTTGGAAGTATATAGCTCTGTAGTAGTGCATATGTTTCATTAAGGTCTTGAGTTTGATCATTGGCACGAAGGTGAAAAAGTTTTAAATGCCTTAGTCATCAACTTTATTTCAATGCCCTTCTCTTATTTTTCTTGAGCCATCTTAATAAGTCTCATTGTCTCCCTTGACATCCAGAAATTGTCTGGTTATTTTATCACAAGGCCTTTTCATTTGCTGTCCTTTTTGCCTCTAGTGATCTTCCCTTTTTTAATATACCACGTTGGCTTTTTCTGTTAAAGCGTCCTTATTATTAACACAGAACACAACCTGCCTCAACTTTGATCACTAATGTAAACTTCCTAATGTTTGAAAGTGGTTGGTTTCTTTTCTTCTTTTATCCCACTAGTTCTGGGGTAGAGCATTCAGTCTATATTTATCAAATAATGAATGAATGACTCTGATGTGCCTTTCCTGCCAATTTCCATATGTACTATTGAGAAATTGAATCCTACATTTAGGGTCATTTGAATACTGAGTAGCTCACAGGGCTACAGAAGCACCCATTCTTTGAGATTTTCATATAGTTCAGAGGCGCTACTTTTCCTGCCAAAGTTCAATGCCTCTGCAGGATGTTTTGAATTCCTGGTGTCTTATGTACTAAAGAGAACTTCTGGCTTCAATTTGCTGCTCCTATAAATTCTCATTCTCATTCACATCATTTCTCAGGCAGCTGTTCTTAGCTTCCTGCTCCAACATGACCCAGATGAGAACTCAGCTTCCTCTTAGTCCTTGGCCCCAAAACCCACTTGGCCAGACATTTTAGGACCAAGCAGACTCTCTTGAAGTTTTGGAGCATTGATTGGAATGGAGAAGAAGTGGTCAGCAAAGCTAATGTTTTATATCAGCATTAGGAAAAAAACAGGATTTTAACTTCAGTATTACATATTTCTGTCCTTAAGAGTCCCCATATTGGAGAGACAATACAGTGGGTAAGAAACTTGCCTTACACACACCAGACATGAATTTAATCTTCTAATCCCCATATAGTCCCCTGAGAATTGCTAGGAGTAATCTCTGAGCACAGAGTTGAGAGTCATCACTGAACACTACCAAGTATGATCCAGAAAAACAACTCCTTGGTCCACCGTGATCACACAGACTGCCATAGGTGATTTTTTTTTTTACAGGGGACATTTCTCAGCTTCTTCCCCTTTCCTTTTCTTGTTCTCCTGCTGGTTTTGGAGATCAACTTAATGTTCTCTTCCTATTCTTTTCCATCAGAGGGGTAGTAATAAGGAAAGAATGGAAGGAAATAGGAGACACGTGTCTTTCAAATACAGAGAGTAGTCTATTCCCAGAGAAAATCTAGTTCCTTAGGAACAAAATGGCTTCAATTTGTGGTCTTTAAAAGTAAATTTTTATGGGGCTGGAGAGATAGCATAGTAGTAGGGATTTGCGTTGCAAGCGGCCAACCCAGGACCAATGGTGGTTCAAATCCCGGCATCCCATATAGTCCCCCGTGCCTGCCAGGAGCAATTTTTGAGCAGAAAATCTGAGCGCTGTTGCCAGGTGTGGCCCCAAAACAAAACAAAACAAAAAAATTTATATTCCATGTTACCCACACATTTGGTGCACTAATTAAGCACTAGATGTACAAACATATATATTACCTACAATAAGAATGGCTTATAGAGACAGGCATGATAGAAATAGAGAAATGAACAACTAGAAATACCAAGTGAGATAAGTCAGAAAGAGATAGTTATGATAATTTTATGACACTTTGGACTTTGGGGACCACAACCAGAAGTGTCCAGGGAGCCATAACAATGCCAGGATTCAAACCAGGTTAGTCATAGGCAAGGTAAATGTCCTATCCAATGTACGATCTCTTCAACCAAGTACTCTAGGAAATTGTTTTTATTCATTTTCAAAGAAGTGTTGTAGATAATAAGTTTTACTTGGAGTAAATATTCCTCTTGTCTGGGTGTATAACCATTCCATCCCCACTTCAAGCTGGTGCATGGTACACTTTGGTTCAAATAAAGCAAATAACTGTGCATGGTAGAAAGATTGATGGAAAAGGACTGAGAAACAGTTGCACAGGTTCCAGTTTAGCTTAGAGCAAAGGAAGAAGAATCCTTATTTAAATGTTAAGTATTGACCATCACTGCAATGCTCTGACTTGGTATTTCAAGAACAAATTTAAGCATGGGGAGGAAAATCACACATCTCAGAAACAATAAGAAAAACAATAAAAGGTCTTTCTGGTGAAAGAGATTGAAACTATTTTCTCCAGATGAAAACATTTAGAAAGGTCATGTTTAGATTATCCTGGGAACATAATAGCTGTCTCCCCAGAGTTCAACACAAAGTACACTCCCACCCAGGCTTCAGTCTGGGATAGAAGTAGATTCCCCTGACTCTAAGCTCAAGTTGATATTTTCTATTTCATTCAGTCCAAGAAAACTTGGTCTCTGAATATAAAAGAATTTCTATTGTGTAGACAACTCTGACCCAATACTGTCTTGCATAAATTATGGAAAATCAGGCTGTAAATGGAATGATCTGCCTTTGTTTTCCTGTGGGTTACTCGGTGAGAGACATACTGAGTGTTCTAGAAAGGATAGAAATAGGGCTGTTCTACCCTCCTAGCAAGGGGGAGGGGAGAGAGGAGAGTATGTTATTGTTCCAATGGTCTCTTGATCATTGATCATGCTAAGCTTCACTGGCAACACACTGTTTTTCCCAAGAAGTCTTCTTTTGAAACTATGTTTGAGAAACAGAAAAAATAGATTCTTTGCCTTTGGAAAAAAGCTGTCCACTAGGGACTCATTGTAATCCCTTGGATGAGGAAAGCAATATTCCAGTTCTGTGATTAGTTGAACTGCCAACTCATCTATCATACCCCCTCTTTGTCTCTTGCCTTCTGGCATGTTCCTCTTCTACCTGAGATCAGTACAGGTCACTTCATCAAAGTCAATGACCAACTCCTCTTGACCAGGATGTCACCTCTGCAGAGAGGTCTTCTGACCCATAACTAAGCCAGCTTTAATTTTCTTTTCTCTCTGCTACCCATTATTCTGTATATCAAACTCTATTTTCTTTATAATATTTTTAAAAAATGTTTCACTCTTCCTGACTAAATAGGAAGTTCTAAGAATGTGAAAAACATATCATGGTGCTCATAACCCTTTGACACTAAAAAAATATTTGGATTATAGTAAAGTCATACTGACTGTACAAAGAATTATGGGTCACTAAATTAAGACAGCAATAATTAATAACAAACCTGGGCTATGCATATGCATGATCTTTTTGTTTTGTTTTGTTTTTTGGGGGGTCACACCCAGCGATGCTCAGGGGTTACTCCTGGCTGTCTGCTCAGAAATAGCTCCTGGCAGGCACGGGGGACCATATGGGACACCGGGATTCGAACCAACCACCTTTGGTCCTGGATCGGCTGCTTGCAAGGTAAACACCGCTGTGCTATCTCTCCGGGCCCGCATATGCATGATCTTAATCATGTATATGCATAATCATAAAAACTGAAGTCAAAAATATAAATGCGGGACAAGAGAGATAGTACAGGAGTAAGGCACATGTCTTGCTTGCAACCAACTCCTGTCCGATCCTTGACAACACAGTATCACTGGGTGTTCCCCTGTATCACTGGGCACAACTCTTGAAACCCTCAACCACCACCAGATAAAGCCCTTGAGAGCTTCCAAAACTATCAGGTAGCCTGGATAATCCTGGGCACTGCAGTACCCAAGCAATACCGTATCATTGAGACCTTGCATTCAACTGCCACCAAAGTTAGTTAAGAATTTCCAGTAGGAACCTGTTATAATGAACACTGCTTGGGATTCTAGATAGAGATAGATAGATAGATAGATAGATAGATAGATAGATAGATAGATAGATAGATAGTTAGATAGACAGACAGACAGACACAGACTGACAGACAGACAGACAGACAGACAGACAGACAGACAGACAGACAGATGGACGAACAGACGGACCTGAGGACAGATGGGAAGATGAACAGACAGAGGGACAGAAGGAAGGATAGATGGATGAATGGATAGTTGATTGATCGATAGATAATAGAGGATAGTCTTTGATGAACTCAAGTACTGGGCTTGGGAAGATAAATGTAAGAATGTATTTTTACCATGCTTAAGTATACATAGAATCATACTAGCATAGCTTAGCCTAGCCTCTTGACAATACTATTGAAATTTGGGACTGGATAATTTTTTTGTAAGAAGATAAAAAGTGTACTTTAGGATATTTAGCAGTATCTCTAACTTGATCATTCTGGACCTACTTTGTTTACAATCAAAAATGTTTCCAGAATTCTTCAAATGATCCTAAAAAGCAACATCATTCCAGTTGTAAGCCGTTTATCTGGCGCAACACGTCTTCTTCAAGAGAAAAAGAGAAGAAAGCTAGATTGATAATCAATTTCTTTGCTTTTTTTTTTTCATAGCTTGAAGACTAGCACAAGCATTGAAGGGCCAGAATGTGTGATTTCTTTCACTTTAGCTTACGAAATAGACCCAAGATCTCCAGAATGAAACTTAAAATTCACTAAAGAAAAAGTAAGGTGAATGAAATATGACTCAAGAAAATGTCAGGCAACAGTAACAGGATTTAATTACGGCTGTCTCCAGTCAATGTATGCGAGTCCTAAAAGTGCCAAAGGGATATCGTGCCAAGATGACTGAAATGATCAACATTAATGACTGGTGTTGAAGCAAGGGCTTGCTGGGTGGACAAGGCATGTGGAATAAATTGCGTCTGAATCTTAAGTACCAGACTGAAGGTGTCATTGGACCATTGTACTGTGTGAAGAGAGCTTTACAGACCATCTTGATATCAATCCTAATAGGAGAAAAACAAAACTGAGGTCTTCCCCCATCTCAGACTTTCATCTGAGATGAAAGGGTCTGACTTATACATAGATAAAATTGAGTCAAGAAAAAAATAAAAGGGATGAGAAGGAATTGAAATGGGCTTGATCCAGAGAAACACATTAAAAAATTAAACTGTTTTTACAGGAATGCAAATGTAGCCACAGAGAAGGCAGCATAACAGTTAAGAAAATCGACTTTGAGGGAACTGAGAATGGAAAAATCATTACAGTCCAGAGTCCTCCCAAGAAAAACAGGAAAGACTGCACTGCAGGGAAGGCACAAAAACGTCCCCCTCACAGACAACCAGACAGCAAGTGGAAACTTGAGATATGGAACCACAAACTCCCACAAATGCTCAGGCTGCCTGATGCAGTGCAGAGTCTGTGAATAAGGCTTTGAAATTATCAATGGCAATAGCTGAATAGAACAGAAACTCTGAAGACTTCTCTGTTGGGAGAAGCATTTAGAGGGAGAAAAAAAAAGCTGGGAGACCACTGACTTCATGATTTTCACAGCAGGAGGGGAAGCTTTTGAATCTTTAAACCACAGCTTGAATGTAACAATCGCAAAGAAACTTACTTTTAATTAAAAATTAATCAGCACAAATTTTCAGTGGAGCCATTGTTCCGCCAACCTGAGGTTAAACTGGAAAGGAAACTATTAACGGATGTGGTGGCCAATCTATCTCAATAATTTAAACACCTTTTCCAGAAAACGTTTGACACCATTCTTCGCTTTTTTAAAGAAAGAGAAAAAAAAGCTCATCTGCAAAAATATATTCTGGCACTTACAAGTCAAGCTACTTTAACCCCAAGGAGAAAAATAGAATCTCTCAAACCAATTTTCAGATAGGCTATCGGATTACAGTCAATATTCGAGCAGGGCAGGAAGAACACTGAGGCTCATTTGAAATACTGTGTGTGGCTCTGATAAGAACATAAATATGGAGAAGGTGGCGCAGAGAGCAAGTAAGTGATAAAGAGACTCAAAGGAGACATACTTTATATTAACACGTATCTTGCAAAATCAGCAACTGCACAGCACTTGGTCAGCAAAGACGGGGATTTATGAGAGAATTTCATTGAGATGTTTGGGAAAAATCTAACTGGATTACAAAGGATAATGCAACAGGCTACTTGACTTTGAATAGAAGGGTCTGCACAGTCCAATGAAATAAAAAAAATGGATGAACAAACTTTTCCCATTGGCTGTGAAGCACTTTGTTTGGAATTGGAAGTGCAGGATTAAAGACCAAGAGATTCAGCAACGTCATTGTCAGAACTGTAGATAGATGATAGGCAGGAGTCCAAGTTCATAGTCTGTTTACTGGAGAAAAAGACACATTCCTTCTTAGCATGACCTTACAGTTTTAAGTATAGATGTTTCCCTTCGTGGGTTCACTTCATGGTGGATTTTGTGCAGACTTGTTTCATGATGCAGAAAGTAACTTCAAGAAAATCTAGACCACAGAGCTCAGATTTCTGAAGGTTCTCTCTGGCTTTTTATTTCATCTCTTATTGAGTCACAGTTTCAAGACAAATGGCAAGACAATGTTGAGAAAAGTTTGAAAAACTGCAAACTGCAATTATTTACCTCTGAGGAAGATTCAGAATGAAAGGTTGTTCCTGAGCAACCCCTCTGGGAAGAGGAAGAAAATAGGAAGTCTAATTTTTCTTCCATTTTCTCTCTCCCCTTGGGGCTTCCTACTAGAAACAAATAGTCAAGTTGCTCTCTCAGTCCCAGGGGACAACTGTATAGCATATTGATGGGCCTTATTTGCATCTCATTGATTAGTCTGTACTGCAAAAGATAAGCAATTTGGCCCTGTCATAATTTCACAGTTAGAACTGACTCAAAAAAAAAAAAAACCCAAAAAACACTAGTACATTTTACACAAATCCATACTTTATTTTCTTGGAAAAGAACATTGGTTTGGTATTCACAGAGTTAAAAGCTAACAATTTCATTCTATTTTCAACTGTCACTAAAACTAAAAGGGAACTTGAAGACAATTCACTTACTGTCTTTTAAAACAACAGTAAATATTAATTCCTTCATAGTGTTTAGCATGGATATGATACTGGTTTATATATAAACTAATGAATTCTGGCAACAGTTCTGTGAGGAGGAGGACCATTAGGTTAATTCACTCAGACTCTCAAAATAGTTTGAAGGCAACCAGCAGACCAACACAGCAGGCCAAAATGTGAAATTTTTCCCCTTTTCCATGCTTTGCTGCAATTCTATGTTCCTTATCAGATGTCAGACAACTAGATGTGCATGAGAAATTATTATTAATAGCACTGCAACCACAGAATTCAATTAATATTTTTAACAACAACAACAACAAAAAAAGAAATGAAGAAATACGGCACGACTCCTCTACCATGTTCCAAAACAAAATAATAGTCTCCAACACTTCTCAGGTAGTCTGATACTCTGTGGAATTCTCAGAATGAGTGGGAGCACATTCTCCTTTGTGCATGAACCTCAGCACCCCAGTGTCACATCCAACAAAAATGGCCCAGCTCCGGAAACTTAACCTCATCAAACTACCAAATCAACAAATTAATTTTAGATCTATAAATTCTGGACTGAATGGCCACTTGACACCTCAACATTTTATAGTATTATCAGCCCAGTAATATCACAGGAAATCTGATGGGAAAGTTCCTAGACATCTACCAAGCTTAGTGAGCTTAAACAGTAAACAGAAGATCAGCTAGAACTGACCACAACCCCATAAATCCTCAGACATTGATGTGGAGAGAAAAAAATAATCATTTCAAATTGACCCTTTTTTATATAAGTTTTGATCATTGCATTTGCCTTAGTGTTGTAACAAACAATATGAAGAAAATGTGTTTGTGCCTGCAAGAGAGAAGTGGTAGGAAATTGGGGACTGATGAAGGGAAGGTCACACTGGTGTCGGGATTGGTGTCCGAACACTTAATACCTGAAATGACTGTATTCTGAACAGTATGGTATATTATAGCATTATAATAAAATATTAATTAAAAAAGAACTGTTTCTATAAAAAAAAAAAGACATGTGAACCCACGCCAAAGCAAGACCTTCTGTTCTAATTGTGACCAGAAAGATAGTACAGGATTTAAGGCACTTGCCTTGCTTTCATATGACCTTTTCATATGCTTTCATAAGTTTCAATCTCCAGCACCACATATGTTCCCCTAAACACCATCAGGAGTAATCCCTGAGCACAAAGTCAGGAGTAAGTTCTGAGCACAACTGAGTGTTATCCAACCCATCTCCACCCCTCCCCAAAGAGTCTCCAGCCCTCTTTGGAATCCTGATCTTCTAGGAAATAGAAGAGTTCCTGCAATGGCAATATGTACTTCTCAGAGACAGGGGAAGCTCCTGATTGTAAACCCTCCAAACTGTCTTGGGTTGGAGCAGGTAGAGCAGGGCTGTGAACCTTCCTGAGAAGAATCTGGAATGAAATTTACCTCCAGAGTTGATTTTGCGGGAATAGGGGTGCTCTGTCCTTCCCTAGTACACTAGAATGGTTTTCTCAAACAGAGGCCAGTGGGCCCCAGGATATTGAAAGGGACCACACGTAAGAATGGTCTAAGTGAGAGCGCCACCACAGGAGACTGGGAAGTACTACAACCAGAAGTACAAAGGTAGAAAAAGAAATTGAGAAGCACCAAGGACCTTTGTGAATTCATGGCTCCTCTTGACAACATAGCTGCCACATCACTCGCTCGCTCTCTTCCTCTCTCTCTCTCTCTCTCTCTCTCTTCCTCTCTCTCTCTCTCTTCCTCTCTCTCTCTCTTCCTCCCCCCCCCCTCTCTCTCTCCCTATATGGTCCCCCGAGTCTGGAGTGATTTCTGAGTACAAAGCCAAAAGTAACCCCTGAGCACTACTGGGTATGCACCACCACCCCCCCAAATAAAAGACTCTGAGGCTAGGCAGGTGATCAGACACTGGGACCTGAGTTCAAATCCTTGCCTGTCAATCCCCATGCGAGCAACCAGGAGGTGCAACCTGGTGCAACCTTGGAGACACCCTCTGCACACACCCCGAGCACCCCTGAAGTTGATGTGGTGAAGTTGATGAATACCACTGAAGCACCACTGATATTCCCCTGACATACAGGGCCTGAGTAGTTTCACAGCCTCCAGCACTAACGTTTAACCAGCTTGCCCAGTAGGCTGAGGGGCACCACGTCTCCCTGAGCAATGCTTGGTAGACCCTCTAAAGTTTTTTATTTATATGAATTATGTAACACTCCTTGAACTGAATTGTACTGAAGGAATTAAAGTCTTGAGAGTTTTCTGGATCAGTATTCAGTTCCCAGGTGTTCCAGAAGCTACAGAGTCTCAGGCCAGTGAAGCATCCCTGAGCTGAGAGGTCCTTATTGACAGGAGAGGAAACTGCAACATCTTAGTGGTGAGCCCAGCACTTCCGCCTCACAAAGAATACAAACTTACAACCCTGTGAATGTCTCACAGCTCTCCTGTGTTGTTCTCCAGCTAGAAAGGTGAACCAAATCATTAGCAGAATAAGAAAGACTATTTAATTATAGACACATGTAAGGAGAAGCCACTTGTTATAAAGTAAATAAAGGGAACTGTCCAGAAGAGAGGAGGGGTCAATATTAAGAGAAAAGGTTTTCCTAGATACATTACAGCAGGCAAGGTGCTTGCTTTGCACACAACCAATTTAGCTTCGGTTCCTGGCTTTGCAAATGGTTCCTTGAGCCCTGTCAGGAACAGCCCTGAGAACAGTTGGGTGTGACCCTAAAAACAAAACCAAGAAGAGAAGAGGATTCATATGATAAAATCTTGACTTGAAATATTTGCCTGCCATAAGACAGGTTTCTCTGATTTAAAACAAATAAACAAACAAACAAACAAACAGGCAAACCAAACAAGAACAGTTCTTTCTGGCAATGATTCAAAAGCTAGGAAGTGCTGATTCTTTTTTTTGTTTGTTTTTGGTTTTGGTTTTGGTTTTGGTTTTGGTTTATGGTTTTTGGGCCACACCCGGTGACGATCACCTAGCTATGAACTCAAAAATAGCTCCTGGCTTAGAGAACTATATAGGATGCCGGGGGATCAAACTGCAGTCTGTCCTAGGTTAGCACGTGCAAGGAAAACACTCTACCATTTGCGCCACTGCTCCAGCCCCAAAAAATATCACATTTCCCGTGAGGCCCTTGGGGTTACTACTGACCTTCATTCAACAGAGTGATATTACAAGCGACTTGTATCAGGAACGTCTATTCCACATATCTTTGAAAAATAAATTTTTGGAAAAATAAAAAAATATTTGAAAAATAGATGTGGGCACCCTATAGTGGCATAAAATAAAGCAGGAACTTTTCCTCTCAGACTTTGAAGCTGGAAGACCACAGTCAGGAAACTGCTGAAAGTCACCACCCTCTAACCTCTCCACAGATCCCTTCCTAGTCTCCTCTGACTCTGAGGGTGCCAGGTCGTTCTTGGCATGGACAGCATGATGTCCATTGCTGCCCCTCTCCTGAGGCCCTCTCGTGGGGTGTCTGGGTTTCCTCTTTTTGTTATGGGGACATCAGTTATCTCCTTTGAGACCTTCCTAATTTCAAGTGATCTCATCTCTGTTCTTCTCTAAGAACATTTGCAAAGACCTTATTTCATAAATCGGGGGAGGGGGAGGGATTATGCTCTATAAACCCATGAAAGTGGGTTAGTCAGATTAACTAAACAAAAGTCATCATCAAGTCTCATTCAATAGGGCTACATTATAAGCTTTTAAAGAAAACAGGGCATGATTATTGCTTTCGTTCTTTCTGTGGCTGCAGGAATGATAGTTGTCTTTTTATGAAATGAAGAAAAGAGTTTGAACTGGGAATGAAAGGGTAGTAGGCCCAAGGTTCCATGAGGGGGTGAAGGAACTGGGGAACAAGCTGAGGAGAGAAATAGCAGCACAATAGAAGCAGGAAGCTCCAACATGAAATGATGTCAAAGGGATGCAACCAACATTAGCATTCAAAGAATAGAAGTAGGAGTCTCAGAAAGGTGGGTGAGGGAAGGCATGAAGGGGCCAATCATCATTGAGGCGTGCTCAGTGCCTGAGACTAGACAATACTAAGTTTGTACAGGGAAACTGGACACATTGGCCTGACCCTTCAGCTCCTCCCCAGTGTAGCCTTACTTCAAGATGAAAGGAACAGAATAATCTGGGGATAAAGTTGCTTCCTCTCATAATTAAAAGACATCCCTTCCACTTTCCTTAAGGACTAGGTGTAAGGCATTCCTCCCCCAATGCTCTAAACTTTCTATGGAAATGTTAATCACACCTGGATTACAGGGCCACCACCACCCCCCACGCTGGTGGGGGAAATATAGAGGATAAAGAAAAGGGTCTGACTAAGGGAAAGGGAGGAGGAAGAGGCAGAGAGCCAGAGGAGAAGCAGCAGAGAGGAAGATGCTTGGAAGAAGCTTAGCAGAGTAGCCATGTGAGGAAAAGCATATGGTGGATAGGGCCTTGGAATAAAGCTGGCTGACTCCAATGAAACTTTGACTGCTCGTGATTTCTTCACCACTATTACCCTGCATCTTCAGACTCATTTGCCAAAGGGGCTAAAGGTGCCAGGCCATGCTGTGCCAAGAAAGGCCTCACTCAGACACGTGGACATTAGACATTATAATTTATATTAAAACAACAACTAGAGAGAAGGTTAGATTCTAGAAGCAATGTTCAGGGAGCTAAGGTCTCCTCTTTGAAAAGTGAGAGCCAGGAAGAACAGTGCTGAATGCCAAGTAAATCACCTGTTATTCCTGAAGATTCCTGGGTGACACAAGTGGAGCAAGAGGCAGTGGTGCAGGTTGGGGTCTAATCTAATCTGAGACCAGACAGAAGCCTCCTGAGTGCTGCGCTAAAATCAATTCACCCAACGTCCATTCTGATGGGACTGGGTAGACATTGTCACTGATAGTTCCAGGGTGTGAGACACACATCTGTCGCTGGCAAAGATTCAATAACAAGCATTTAGTGATGCCTAAAAATTAAATATAAAGTTTTAATTCAACATTACTTAGACCAGTGATCTCAAACACAATTTACCTGGGGGCCGCAGGAGGCAAAGTCAGGGTGAGGCAGGGCCGCATAAGGGATTTCGCTTACCGAATATTCGCAATAAAAAATCCCATTAGTAAGAAAAAAAATCGCATTAAACATTTGCATACCCCAAACTGAACTGCTCGGGGTATGCAAATGTTTAATGCGATTTTTTTTACTAATGCGATTTTTATTGCGATTATTCGGTAAACGAATAATTCGAATACTGCAATATTTGAAGGCTGGCCGCGGGCCAGAAAATGTTGTACGGAGGGCCGCAAACAGCCCACGGACCTCGAGTTTGAGACCCCTGACTTAGACAATGTTTCTACAATGGTGGTGACATTGGTGGTCTTGTTCACACTCACTACATCCAACCACCACCAAAATGCCCAAGACCTCCCTTCCTCAACCCATGCCCCTTGCATCATCCCATTCATCTAATCCTATCCCCCATTTGGGGATTGGGGAGTAATGGAATGATACTCAGCAGTGTTCAGAGGTTACACCTAGTTTCGTACTCAGAGATCACTCCTGGCATCTCAGGGGGTCATATGAAGTGCCAGGGTTCAAACCTGGGTTAGTCACATGCCAGGCAAACATCCTACACGCTCTTCTATCATTCTGCCACCCTATATTTTTTATAGGGGGCCACATCCAGCAGTGCTTAATTCATATTCCTGGATCTGTGCTCAGAAATCACTCCTGACAATGCTCAGGTGGTGCCAAGGATCAAACTGGGGTCCAATGCAGTCTACCTCTGTCTTTTCTCTCCATCCCTTTAGGTAGATGCTTTTAAACGTGTGTGTGTGTGTGTGTGTGTGTGTGTGTGTGTGTGTGTGAGTGCATGTGTGTACTAAGCCTATGTAGTAGTCTGGTGAGGTGCCTGGGCCCCTTTTCTGAAAATGTTTTAAATAAAAAAAAATCTTCATAGTATTCCAAAGCAAAAAATAATAATACCATAAGATAACAATTAAAACCACAATAGGGGAGCTAAAGAAATATGCAGGAGGTAAGGCATTTGCTTCTCAAGGAGGTGTTTTGGCCATGCATGACCCTGGTTTGACACACACCCCAGCACTGCATCTGGTGCCCTGATTGACCTCAAAGCTCAGAGAAGGAGCAACCTTTGAGCTCCACCACAGACATGACCCCAAAACCGAAAATTTCAACAAGAAAAGCAATTTTGGAAGGTGGTTTATATTTTATTAACGTATTGAGTAATAAGACCAACCAGTGTCTAGAAGGTTCGATAGCTCCATTCATGCCTAAGTAATGAGTTCTACTGAAACTGCTGTATTTCACAATCTGTAGCAATGGTAGTAAAGTCTATAAGTATCTATGATTCGTATCTATGATATTTTTTATCATGGAAATAATATGCTCCCTTTGACCTGAGTCCCTTCGCTTCTGGCATCAAATCACAGAACTCTAGGAGATGTTGCCCCTCCCCCCAATTCAGAATTTCTGTTCCAAGTTAGCTTTGCAGAGGGACCCACATTTTTTTTTCTGATTAAAATACAATTTTTTTATAATGGCTTACATATCTTTCATAGTAGTATTTTAGGTACATATTAACATTGAATCAGGGGAATACCCATCACCAAATATGTCCCCCCATCCCAGTTCCCTTTTTACAACCCATATACCCCACCATCACCCCCCGGGTTGCTAGAGTAGGTGGGCCCCTCTTTGTCTGGCTTACTATTAGTGATCATATATCTATCTGTTTGGGACCCACATTTTAAAGCTCTGAACTAGCCAGAATCCCTGACCACTCGCTTATGTTAGCAAAGGGCGCCCTCTGCAGCCACAAAGCTCACCCTGTTCCTCTGAAAGTTTAATTGGCGATGTTAGAAAACAATAGGTCGGCAATTAATTCACTGACTCATATGGAGAGGGAAGGCTACTTGTCATCCAGGCCCCAGGGTACCTAATCAGCACAGATTTAAAAGCCCCATTTGACTAAATGGGAAAGTGCTGATAGCTGGTGCTGTTGGTCATTAGCAGAAGAGGACTGATTCCAGCCTGGCAGGCTTTCTACCTAGTCCTGGTCAACAAGTTAACCTTGCAGTAGAATGCCTTTTCACCAAGGTCTTTAGACTGAGCTTTCATCAGAGCTGGACTCTTGGAATCAAATGGAAAAGGAGAAGAGAAATGAATTCAGGACCACGTGCAAGAAACTTGGCAAAGAATTTTCAGAAGTGCTTCTGCAACCAGTTCCTAAATCACCCCTGTGTGGAAAGTACTTTCAGGGCCCTGATTACAATGAGTGCTTTGACTTTTGTAGTTATTTGCCACAGGATGAGGTGTGGGGAGAAATGTTCTGACTTGCTCTTCGGTCACTCTTGCGTGGAAGAGGAAAATGGAGAGGTCTGTGATGTCCAGAGAACCAAAGAACGCTGAGATTTTACGCTAGTGTTGGTTATCTAGATCAGCAACACAAAATTCTGGAATCTGCCCTCTAGAATTCTGCTTTGCTTCCCAGCCTTCCTCATTTACCAACAGGGAGAAGTGAGACAAGTTTCTCATTTGCTCTGTACCTCAGTTGCCTTCTCTTCCCAAGGAAGATACCAATTTTCAATTTTTTTTAAATTAAAATCATTGTGATTTACAAGGTCCTTAATAGTTGGACTTCAGATATACAATGAATCAATGCCAATACCACCACCAATGACCACTTCCCTCCACCAATGTTCCCCACGTGCATTCCATACCACCCCTTGCCCCCTAGCCTGCCAATATGACAGGCCCATTATAAGTTTAGATGGTTAGAGTTTGGGCCTCTTGATTCCATTGTTGTTGCCCTTGGCTTGGATATTTAGTTCTGTTCTTTTCTTTTATCTCCACCAATACATATAAAACCGCTTAGTCCCTGGTCCCCATCCTTTCAGATTTGTATTTCTCGTTCACTCAATTTCTTTCCTTCTCCTTGGGGCCTCCCCATTGGGGCCAATGGTGTTTGAGACAACTCCCATTTAAACCATTCTGTTTCTTCATACAGTTATTCTAAATACCACATATAAGTAATATACATTCTGTATTTAAGGGTTCCTGTAATGACCTACCTAAAGTTTGGAAACTGAAGTTGGCAAGGCATTTGCTTTGCATGTAGATGACCTAGATTTGCTCTTCAGCACCCTATCTGGTCCTGTGAGCTTTGCCAGAAGTGATTCCTGAGTGTAGGGCCAAGAGTAATCTCTGAGCACCACTGGATGTGACCCACTAATAGAAATAAAAGGAATAAGTACAGACCCTCAGATCAGTGGAATAGACTTGAAGTATTCAGAGAATGTTCCCCAGACATACAATAACATAATCTTTGATAATGGGGCAAGAAATGCAAAATGGAGCAAGGAAAGCATCTTCAACAAGTGGTGTTGACACAATTGGTCAGCCACTTGCAAAAAGTAAACTCAGACCTCCATCTAACACCATGCACAAAGGTTATATTCAAATGGATCAAAGACATTGATATCAGACCTGAAAATATAGGTATATAAAATAACACGTGGGTAAAACACTCCATGACATTGAGACTAAAGTCACTCACAAGTGGACATGGAAATAAACAGATGGGACTATATTAAGTTGAGAAGCTACTGCACCTCAAAGGAAATTGTGACTAGGATACAAAAGCCACCCATAGAATGGGAGAAACTATTCACCTCGTATCCATCAGATAAGGGGCCAATATCGAAAATATACAAGGTACTGGCAGAACTTAACAAGAAAAAAATCATCTAACCCCATCAAAAAATGGGGAGAAGAAATGAACAAACACTTCCTCAAAGAAGAAATACAGATGGCCAAAAGGCACATAAAAATGTTCCACATCACTAATCATCTGGGAGATGCAAATCAAAACAACTATGAGGTACCATTTCATGCCACAGAAACTGGCACACATCACAAAGAACAAGAACAATCATGCTGGTTGGGATGTGGAGAGAAAGGAACTCTCATTCAGTGCTGGTGGGAATGCCATTTAGTCCATCCTTTATGAAAAACAATATGGAGATTCTTCAAAAAAACTGGAAATTGAGTTCCCATGATTCAGCTATACCACTCCTAAGGATATATTCTAGGAACACAGAAATACAATTCAAAAATTTCTTCCTCACACCTATATTCATTGCAGTGCTATTTACAATAGCCAGACTCTGGAAACAACTAAGATGTCCTTCAACAGATCAATGACTAAAGAAACTGTGGTACATATACACAATGGAATATTATGCGTCCATTAGGAGAGATGAAGTCATAAAATTTTCCTATATGTGGATGGACATGGAATTTATTATGCTGAGTGAAATAAATCAGAGGGAGAGGGACAGATGCAGAATAGTCTTCACTCATCTATGGCTTTTAAGAAAAATAAAAGACATTATTGTAATAATGCTCAGAGACAACAGAGATGAGGGCTGGAAGGACTGGCTCACAACAACTGGCTTACAACAAAGAATGGTGAGTGCAGTTAGAGAAATAACTACACTGACCACTATGGTGACAATGATAATGAGAGAGAAATAGAATGCCCATCTCAAATACAGGCAAAGGGAGGGGAGATTGGGGACATTGGTGATGGGAATATTGCACTGGTGAAGGGGGGGTGTTCTTTTTATGACTGAAATCCAACTACAATTATGTTTGTAATTAAGGTGCTTAAATATAATATTAAAAAATAAAATAAAAGGAAAGGAAAAAAGCAAAGATCTGTTGTAATGAATAAATGTGATATTCATATAAAAATGCCCCATCCATGTAGGTACTCAAAGTAACACTAAAATCTCTTCTAGTAATTTATTGTCCACAAAGTCTATTACTGCATTGTTTACTTCTGGTTTGAGGTCAGCAAGGTTATGTTTTCCGTCTAACGAGTGGTTTTTCCTCATGTGTGCCACATGAAGGTAATTAGGAAGGATAGAGACCAAAAAAAAACCAAGTCTGGTTCACTCCTCGGGACGCTTCCAACTGCTTTGAGCAGGTGCAATATTGCAGTGTGCATTCTGAGAACCAGTAAAGCCAGGAAAGGGGAGAACAGTA
Source organism: Suncus etruscus (assembly GCF_024139225.1). Taxonomy (NCBI): domain Eukaryota; kingdom Metazoa; phylum Chordata; class Mammalia; order Eulipotyphla; family Soricidae; genus Suncus; species Suncus etruscus. Next base: position 119,529,638 of record NC_064852.1, read on the forward strand.
GATATGTCTGGTAAACACAGACTGCCTATTCTCTCTAGCTTTTCCTTCCTTCCTTCCTTCCTTCCTTCCTTCCTTCCTTCCTTCCTTCCTTCCTTCCTTCCTTCCTTCTTCCCTCCCTTCCTCCCTCCCTTTCCTCCTTTTCCCTCCTTTCCTCCCTCCCTCCCTTCCTTTTTTCTTCCTCCCTCCCTTCTTCCCTCCCTTCCTCTCTCCCTCCCTTCCTTCCTTCTTTCCTTCCTTCCTCCCTTCTTCCCTCCCTTCTTCCCTCCCTTCCTCCCTCCCTTCCTTCCTAGCTCTCTTCCTCCCTCACTCCTTTCCTCCCTCCCTCCCTTCCTCCCTTCCTTTCTTCCTCACACTCAGCAGAGCTTTTTGTACTCACAATAGACCATAAGGACAGTATCATAAAAGAATGATCATCTAGTGACCGGAGCAGTGGCACTAGCAGTAAGGCGTCTGCCTTAAAAGAGCAGGACCTAGGAACTAGGATGGACCGCTGTTCAACCCTCCGGCATCCCATATGGTCCCTCAAGCCAGGAACAATTTCTGAGAGCATAGCCAGGAGTAAACCCTGAGTGTTACCCAAAAACAAAAACCAAAAACAACAACAACAATTAAACAAAACAAATGATCATCTAATTCTCTCACTATTCTTAGTGATTTTCTTTACTGAAGACAAAAAAAAAAAAGTATCTTGTTCAATACTTAACTTACTTCTTACATAAAAGCAAATTCGATTTGGGAATTGTTAAGTAAATAAAATAAATTATGGTAGAATGTCCAATCGACTGATTGCTTTATAAAATGGGGGTAAAGTTTATATAACCTAAGGAAGACTAGGAGGAGCCTGTATTCTTTTTTTTGTTTTTTTTTTGTTTTTTTTTTGGGGGGGGTCACACCCACAGCACTCCTGGCTTTATGCTCAGAAATTGCTCTTGGCAGGCTTGGGGAGCCATATGGGATGCCGGGATTTGAACCAACGACCTTCTACATGAAAGGCAAATGCCTTACCTCCATGCTATCTCTCCAGCCCCAGGAGCTTGTATTCTTAAAAATACAAGCCTCTATCCTATACCCCGTTAGGTATAAGAAATATCAACAGCTTCTATAACAAGTCAATCTACCAAAAGTTTGTGTCATGCAGTCAGAAATAATTCTCATACACAAACCTTTTCACATTTACGCACATTGTGAGATCAAATACCGACAATTAAGTTCTCTTATAAAGCCTTTTTTTAATTTCTAAAATTGACACTTTGCAACAAGCAATTGGTAATAAAATTGAGACTGTATAAGGGTTTAACTGAACAATCGTGACTTTATTTGGAAACCGCATTCATCTGAAGAGTAATTTAACACACCTTGCTAAATATCATCAAATGAAGAGACAGTAGTTCGAGTGTTCTGTGATCCTGTTTTGCAATTGTTGGTATACAAAATTAAAGTCCTTCATCATCAGTTTCCAAGAATACAGTAGTCAGCAGCTCTCAGAATGTCACCAAAGGAAGATCTGAAAAGCCACTTTGTTCTTTAGTTCCCTGATCTCTGTGCAGCAAAAGGCACATTCATAGCTCTATGGAAGCCATTCACAGAAGTTAAGCAAGAGAAATATCTACCGTATTTTCTGGCGTATAAGACAACCCCTAATTTTGCAGTTAAAGCATAGGTTTAGGCCTATATTTGCTGTATAGGACAGAATGTTCCTGTGCTGCAACTATATCTTCCACAGTGAGCCAATCACAACAAGCAAAGGTTCAGAGGTTTATAGACTTCCTCTCTGACTCTGGCCAATCTGAGCAGGCTTTTTACAGTGTAGATTCGGGTACAGAACACTGTATAATTTGCATACATAAAAAGCCTGCTTGGATTGGCTGAGTTAGAGAGGCTGTCTGAGCAGCCTTGCAGTGATTGGTGCAGGATCGAGTTGGAAAATTTGTTTTGTGGCAATATTCAGACAATTTTTGTTTAGCGGCATATTGAAACGTTTTTCAGGATATACTCGGTGTATAAGATGACACCGGATTTTCGGTCGACTTTTTTTGTTTCGAAAGTCGTCTTATACGCCGGAAAATACGGTATAAGCTTCATGCGGTCACATTACTGCTGCTATTCAAATGCTTTTCTTACTCTCAACTTTCCAGGTATGTGGTAGAATTAGACTTATTGGCCCTTTTGATTGAGTCAGGTCTTGTTCTTGCCAGTAGACTGTATTTCTTCCCGTTTAACTTTTACTTACTCACTTGACATCCTCCAGAGCTGTATTTTTTCTTGGTCCTAGTACCAGCTAGCAGTAGCCTGTCAGCTGAGTGTCTAAAAGGGTATGTGATGCTACAACCACATAGATTCCCCAAGTGTCAACTGGACAAAATCTATGAACCCAGATTATCTTCTCTTTGCTTAACTCTACTGGAAATTTGGAGGGTTATTTTTGTTAGTGCTGCATACTCTTTATTATCCTGACTGATGTATCTCATCACCTGAGAATAAAGGAATTGATACAACCTGTGGTTCCAGCTACCAAAGAAGTGAGTTCCTTCTGATTTGACTCATGCTTATGTTCAGGGGTTGGGGAAACAGTAGAAATAGAAATAATGGGGGAAGGCACCTGTCTTACACTGATAAGGGTTTGGTCCCCATACACTCACAGCTCTAACAGGAGTGATCCCTAAGTGCAGAGGACTAGAGAAAGCCCTGAAGACCACTGGGTGTGGGGCGAAGACACCCCCCCTCCCCATTTGTTCATAAAATTCATTGAGTCAGCATAGTACAAAAAATAAAAAAATAAAAAGAGGTCCTTTTCTCAGCAACTTCAGATTCTTTTCCAAGGTACTGCCAAGCCACACATTTAGATCCTATGTACAGATAACGCCCCCGTGTGGTGTAAGGAATAAATGACAGAGACCAAAAAAAGCTCAAATTTAGTACCACACTTCCAGAGGTGGTTGTGCATGGTCAAAAAGTCATGCCCAGCTAAAACATAAGCATATGTTTTAGCTAAAACATAAAGTAGGAGGCAAGGATCTAGAGAAATAGTACAGCAGGCAGGGTGTTTGCCTTCCACGCGTTGGCTCAGGTTCCATCTCCAGCACCTCATAAAGTTCCCTGAGCTTCACCAGGTGTGATAACCCAGAACCAGAAATAAACCCTGAGCACCACCAGGTGTAACCCAAAAACACCAAGGAGAGAAAAAGGGCAAGAGGAAAATGTTTCTGTGCTGTGAAGCAGGACCTCAACAAGATACTGTGTCTGTGTATACACAGATATTCATGGGATATACATAGAATATATTACAATATTCCACATGTGTTTCCATATATAAAGGATACAAGGTGAAAAAAATATTTTGAGAATTTGATTCATCTTACTATGGAAGACAAAGCTCCAAATTCATATTTTAATACCAATCAAAAGTTGCTATTGTTGAAAAATAAGGACTCATCCCTCAAAGACCAATCAGTTCTTTAAAGTATATTTAAAGTATAGATAGAATAGAATGAGATGAAAGCCATTTTATTGGGAATGGCAGAAGGTCACACTTAGTGGCAGTCAGAGCCTACTCTCAGCTTCCTGCTGAGGGCTGCTCCTGGAATGCTCAGACCAAATTAGTGCTGAGAATCAAACCTTACTTGGGGACCAGTTCACTGAGCCCAAACCAACTTTGTTGTGCTCAAGACGCTGAAAGAAAACAGAGACAAGTGGAAATCTTTTCCTAAACAACAAAATAAGAAACAAGTGGAATGTCTATATCTGAAATAAAGTTGACATAAAACCACCCAGAATCTTTAACCAACAAATTAACTCTTCTACAAAACTTCTCTAAGATAAATAGTTTGCTCTGCTAGGTGATCAAACAGTGCTTGTGGCTATAATGCTACATCATTGTTTTTAGGGTTGGAACAGGGGCAAGTGTATAGTGAAGGATCATTGGGAAGCAGGGACCCTCCACATCTAAGCCCATAAGTTTAGGCTTATACACGGACAGTTGTCTCCCTAGCATTGCTTCTCAAACCCATCACGACTTTATTGTTACTTTTTTTTAAATTATTGTGTGTAGTTTTTTTAATTTTTAGTTACTTTTATTTGAACACACTGGTTTAAAGGTTGTTAATAATACAGTTGTTTGTTTCACCACTACAGAGTTGTTAAAGGTAGAGTTTGTTTTATATATATATATATATATATATATATATATATATATATATATATATATATATATCCTTCTCTACCAGGTAATTTTTGGACCTTACTGCTTTTGAGTAGCCGTCTCATCTTTTTTGTTTGTTTGTTTTTGGGTCACACCCGGCAGCGCTCAGGGGTTATTCCTTGGCTCTATGCTCAGAAATCGCCCTGGCAGGCACAGGGGATCATATGGGATGCCGGGATTCAAACCACCATCCTTCCGCATGAAAGACAAACGCTTTACCTTCATGCTATCTCTCCGGTCTCTCATCTTTTAATAATTCTGCTGTACTGTGCTGTGGTTGAAACCCCTAACTTAACAGTGTTCAGGTGTGCCTGCTAGAATGGTGAGTTTGTATCTAATTTAGACACCAAGTGATCTTGAATTTTATACACTTTCACTCGATAAACAATAATTACTGAGATTTCTATCCAAAGAGATCTTGACAGAGGCTACTCAAGTTTATTTAGCTGCACTCTTTGGTAACTATTTTGGCCACTGAATTAGTGGTTCTTCAACTGCATGATTATTTTTGGGGGGAGAGGGGTACATCCATTGACACTCAGGGGTTACTCCTGGCTCTGCACTCAGAAGTTGCTCCTGGCTTGGAGGACCATATGGGACGCTGGCTCCAAAACTAAAGAGGTCAACTTTTGCATGATTGTTTTCTTTTAGTTCATTTATTTGTATGGAATCTTGACTCAAGAGTTTTGTTTCTGGGGGCTGGAGAGACAGCATGGAGGTAAGGCATTTGCCTTGCATGCAGAAGGTTGGTGGTTCAAATCCCAGCATCCCATATGGTCCCCTGAGCCTGCCAAAAGTGATTTCTGAGCATAGAGCCAGGAGTAACCCCTGAGCGCTGCCGAGTGTGACCCAAAAAAAACAAAAAACAATATATATATATATATATATATATATATAGTTTCTGTAATCTTTGATAGTTTTTAATCTGTTGATGACACATATAGTCTTCATTTGTTTGTTTGTTTGTTTGTTTGTTTGGGCCACACCTGGCAGCACTCAGGGGTTACTCCTGGCTCTGTGCTCAAAAATCGCTCATGGCAGGCTCTGGGGACCATAAGGAATGACAGGGATCAAACCCGGGTCTGCTCCAGGTCATTCAAATGAAAGGCAATCGCCCTACTGCACAGCTATCACTCTGCCACCCCCCCCCCCACACACACACACATATGGTCTTTTAAAAGGGAAGAGATTGAGTAGTAAATTCCTTAAATTTCTAAGTCCTTGGACTAAACCAGTGGTCAGCAAGCCGCGGCTCGCGAGCCACATGCGGCTCTTCACACTTTTTTTTTAATATAAATTTTTATTTTGATCATAGTGGCTTACATATTGTTGACAATAATATTTTAGGTACATATTTACATAAAATCAGGGGGGATTCCCATCGCCAAATTGTCCTCCCTACACCTCCGTTTCTGTCCTACCTCCCTTTTCCTTTTTCCTCACCCCAGGGCGGCTAGAATATGTGGTCCCCTCTGTATCTAACCCACTACTTAGTAGTCTTGCACCTGTTTGGTCTTGATGCCTCCCTTATGTCCCCCTCTAACTGGAGTCAGGACTAGCTAGTTCAAGTTGCGTGGTTTTGTTTGAAGGAGAGAAAAGTAATAAACTGGGGTAAGAGTCTAATACCCCGAAAATGGGCGGAGTCCTTCTAAAGGCTCTCATCATCAATTTGGGAGATGGAGAAAAAGAAGGTGAAACACTCCACTAGTACCAAAAGAAGTGTCAAATATCCAGTGAGGGCTCCAGCTATATCGATAAGCACCACACAGAGCAGACAAAACAAACAAACAACCAAATAAAAAACAAAAACAAAAACAAAAACAAACAAAAATCACGCCATGGTCTTGAATTGAGAAACATCTTCACACTTTTTAATGCGGCTCTTCTGTGTTCCGGGCGGCTGCTCCAGGAGTCAGGACTCTGCTCCTAACCTCTGTCAGTGTGTGCCCTGTATGCAGGCCCGGCGGCCGGCTCCACACAGCTCCAGTCAGGTCATGTGGTATGTGGGGGGTGACTTTTCGGTTTTAAAAATGTGGCTCTCAAAATAAATTTTAGGGGCCAGCGAGGTGGCGCTAGAGGTAAGGTGTCTGCCTTGCAAGCACTAGCCAAGAAAGGACAGCGGTTCGATCCCCCGGCGTCCCATATGGTCCCCCCAAGCCAAGGGCAATTTCTGAGCGCTTAGCCAGGAGTAACCCCTGAGCATCAAATGGGTGTGGTCCGAAAAACCAAAAAAAAAAAAAATTTTTTTTTAATCGTGGTTTTGGCGAGATCTGGCTCAGTTGAAAAAAAAGGTTGCCCACCACTGTCCTAGGAGTGGTATAGCTGAATTATATGGGAGCTCAATGTTCAGTTTTTTTTGTTAGGAATTTCCATATTATTCTCCATAAACAATATGGGCTAGATGGCATTCCCACCAGCAGTGAATGGAATTCTCTCCACATCCCCACAGGCACTAATTGTTCTTGTTCTTTGTGATGTGTGCCAGTCTCTGTGGCATGAGATGGAACCTCATTGTTTTGATTTGCATCTCCCTGAACAGTGATGTGGAGCATTTTTTCATGTGCCTTTTGGCCATTTGTATTTTTTCTCCTCATTTTTTGATGGAGTTATATTTTTTTCTTGTTAAGTTCTGTCATTATATATCTTCGATGTTAGCCCCTTATCTGATGGATACTGGGTGAATAGTTTCTTCCATTCTGTGGGTGGCCTTTGTATCCTAGTGACTATTGCTTTGAGGTGCAGAAGCTTCTCAGCTTAATATAGTCCCATTTGTTTATCTCCGCTTCCACTTATTTGGAGAGTGATGTTTCCTTATTGAAGATACTTTTAGTTTCACTGTCAGGGAGTGTTTTATGTATATGTCTTTCTGTATACCTTATGGTTTGGGGTCTGATATCAAGGTCTTTAATCCATTTGGATTTGACCTTTGTGCATGCTGTTAGATGGAGGTCTGAGTTTGGTTTTTTGCATGTGGTGGACCAGTTGTCCCAACACCACTTGTTGAAGAGTTTTCCTTACTTCGTTTTGCATTCATTGCCCCTTTATTAAAGATTGACTATATATCTGGGGACTAATAATTATTCAAAATTTTAAATGGAGACCCTGGAGTACATTGTGATAAGAAAAATGTCAAATGTCAGACAAATACTTCATGATATCACTGAGGAATGTCATCATATTTATTTGGGGGGGCGTCGGTTTCTGAGCCACACCTTGGAGCGCTCAGGGTTTACTCCTGGCTTTGTGCTCAGATATCACTCCTGGCTTGGGGACCATATGGGGCACCGGGGGATTGAACCACATTTTGTCCTAGGTCAGCTGCATGCAAGGTGCATGCAGCCCTACCACTGCTCCACCACTCTGTCCCCATCACATTTTTTATGTCTAAAATTTTTATTTACATTTTTATTTAAACACTGTGATTTACAAGATTGTTCCTAATACAGTTTTTTTTCATAATCACTACAAATATTTTTGTCCTTTATTTTCTCTTCATTTTTTTTTATTTAAACACCTTGATTACATACATGATTGTGTTTGGGTTTCAGTCATGTAAAGAACACCCATTATACAGTTTTTTTCACGTCTTCAATGTTGCAATATCAATCCTACTAGCAGTGTGACCTTCCCTCCAAAAATATCCCTAGTTTCCCACCCAGTCCCCACCAAACCTGCCCACTTAGTGAGCACAAAATAATTTGTTACAAAAAAAGCAAATGAAATTATCAAGAATAGTTCAGTAAAAGAAAATTTGTAAAAATTGTTTTATCTCACAGTGATGTGACTAAAATAATTGGCTGTGGATTTATTGAGCTGTTGGGTGTTAACTGAACCTTCTGTGTTGTTTCCACTCATGTCCTTAGTGGCCTTCTACATCACTTTCCTATCTGCTTAGCTGTGTTGTTACTGGGTTTTCTGTAAAATTTGAAAAGATCTCAAATGTTCAGCAATAAATCAATGAGTATAAAAGTGAATGAAAGAAACTAGACACAAAAGAGTAATATTTCTAGATAGCCTTTAAAAGGTTAAAATTTAATCTCTAGGTCCAGAGAGATAGTATAGTGGGCAGGACTTTTGCTTTGCATGCAGCCGACCCGAGTTCCACTCCCAACACCACATATGGTTGAGTTCCACCAAGAATAATCTCTGAGTGCAGAGCCAGGAGTAACCCTAGAACTGGTGTGGTTCCAAAAAGAAAATAACAGTAACAACAAAAAAGGTGCATTTCACATTAAAAATAAATTTATACATGATATATCTATTGTAAAAGTATTCTACAATCTGGGTCTAGAGTGATGTACAGTGGATAGGCATTTGTTTGCCTTGCTTACAGTTGATCAGATTAGATCCCCATCATCCCATAATGGTCCCCGGAGCCTACCAGTAATAATTTCTGAGTGCAAAGTCAGGAGTAACTCCTTAGTGTTGTTTAAGTTTTGCCCCCAAATAAATAAACAAAAAATATCCTACAATTGAATTCATTATCTCATATCCCACCACAACACGCACACACACGCACACACATTTTGATTTTTGGTAAGAATGCTTAAGATTTGTGGGCCGGAGAAATAGCATGGAGGTAGGGCATTTGCCTTGCATGCAGAAGGATGGTGGTTCGAACCCCAGCATCCCATGTGGTCCCCCAAGCCTGCCGGGAGTGATTTCTGAGCATAGAGCCAGGAGTAACCACTGAGCACTGCTAGGTGTGACTCAAAAACCAAAAACAAAAAAAAAAAAAAAGATTTGAAACCAAAGTGATAGTGCAGCAGATAGGGTGTTTACCTATCACATGCCTAACCCAGGTTTGATCCCCAGCATCCCATATGGTCTCCTGAGCATTGCTGGGTGTGGCCTGAAGACAGAATTAAAAAGAATGCTTATAAGTCTCTCCTGGAAATTTTCATCTTATAATACAGCAAATCCTCAATGTCACTCCTGGAAACTGTGACTTTAAATAAAACTACATAACTGTGACAGGTTCTCAGACAGTACCATTTAGAGAAATGATGATGAGATGATTTTTTATCAACACTATTATAACAAAAGTCATAGAATACAATGTTATTCAAAGGAAAACTACTATAAATCTATTAGTTGCCATTAGTTTTTCAGATCTTATTCATTTTACTAATTGAAAGTTGTATTTTATTCCCATCAGTGGTCTCTTCTGTTTTGACTTAAAAATTATTACAGATAGTTCCAAGACTAATATCAAAGTGATGCCACCTGGCTCAGTGCTGAGATCTCTGGAACCTTCTAGGGATGGGGTTGGGCTGAGCTCGTGTCCTTCAGTTGGGCCAGCACTCCATCCACGCATGGTAGATAAATGGCTGTTTAACCACTCAGCAACACACCTAGTCTCGAAGATGCCAAGCTGCTGAATTGCCTCCATTTCACGCTCCTAGAGTGTGAAATGTGGAATCATTCTCATACAGAAGGTATATGCTCATACAAACCAACATTGCTCTGCTTTTTACTTCTGTTGAATAAATCCTAGAAACAGAATTTCTGGGTCCTAGGGTATGTTCTACACATTAATGTCAACAGTTTTAAATAACTACACTATTTTAGCATGGGAAAGACTTGTAGAAGTCTATCAAGATTGCCTGAGGGATAGCACAGTGCCTTACAAAAAGTTGTACTGGGTTGACCGAACTGGGCTTGATCCCCAGCATCCCAGATGGACACCCAAGCCTGCCAGAAGTAGTTTCTTCTGGTACTCAGGAGATACTCGGTGTCACCAGATGCATCACCAGATGTGGCCCAAAATTAAAAAAAAAAAAAAAAAGTCCACCAAGTTCAATAACACAGAAAGTTCCACAAGCACCAGTCAGTTCAGCAAGGCTGGAGACTTTATTGACACACCATTGTGAAGATATTTAATGAGCTCAGAGATATGATGGCACAAGTAATTTGCAAAGATTAAGAAAGTGTGAGTGCCAAATGAGAGAGCTGCAATCAGAAATGAAAAGTATGGTAGGAGCTAAAAATATAATGGTCACTAGAAATTCTCAACAGAATAGCATCAACTGAAGAAAAGGAAAGCCTCTAAGACTCACAGTAAATAGGTCCAATAAGACTTTGGTCCAAAAGAGAATGGAGGAGTATTGTACAAGAACTCAATGAAGTGAGTTCCTCACCCAGGGCTTCAGGGAAAAGCAAACAATAGTTTAGAGAATTCATAGCCTTGAAATCAGTCTTGCAAGAACCATTACTTGAGCTTGCATTAAGTATGGTAGTCACTCATAATGCTTACAGTTTCCCTCAGCTGTATTAAAAAAGGTTTGTTTCCTTTCCATCCTGCTATGAGATCATATTTATTTGCAGTCATAAATTAACGTTTCATTTATAATGAATATTCTTTGATTAAGTGTAATTTTACATCCACAAAGATCTCTATTACAATCTTTGACTTATTAATGCAGACATTTAAGCAGTGTTTATATGCTCTAACAGTTTCTATTCCATCTCTCAGGATAAAACAAACCATTTTTCTATAGTTCGAGACTCTCCCTTTGAATCTTTCACCTACTAAATTTTACATTTGTAGGATTTACCTATTTTCATGTAAATCTTAAAATGTATCAGCATATGGGCCGGGCGGTGGCGCTAAAGGTAAGGTGCGCCTGCCTTGCCTGCGCTAGCCTTGGACGGACCGCGGTTCGATCCCCAAGCCAGGAGCAACCCCTGAGCGTTACCGGGTGTGGCCCAAAAACCAAAAAAAAAAAAAAATGTATCAGCATAGTCATTCATGTTAACTTTTAAATACACGCAAAAATAGTTTTTGAAAAATCTGGTTTCTCAATTTATCACTTACAATTTTGTAGAATTACAGATTAATTCTATTCACCTCTCACTGTAAATGTTGCCACCTTCACGATATATAAAAAAGGGAGGCATATCTATTACAAGTGAGATTAAAAATAACACAGTAAGTGAACACATGGTCAGTCACCAGAACTGAAGATTTTGTCTCTAAAAACCAAGTTTACATGGGGAATGGTGTGGGGTCCTTGGAAACATGGAAGCACACTCTGCTGATAGTGTGGTGTTGGAATAAGGTACACAGGGAAAGTACAGTAGTATTATAAATCTAGGCATCTCAATAACAAATGTTGGAGCCAGAGCAGTAGGTAGGGTGTTTGCTTTGCATGTGGCCGATCTTAGTTCCATCCCAGATACCTATATGATCCCCCAATCCCCTCAGCAGTGATGTCTGAGCACAGAGCCAGGAGTAATCCCTGAGCACTGTCAGTTGTGGCCCCCAAAATAAAAACAACAGCTTATTGAGGATCAGGAACCTTTTGTTGGGGAGTTTACAAATGTGTTTACTGGGGGTTTTCTCCATAATTTTGGGCATACTTCAAATTCTGGTCATGTTCCCACACGTCCGCTGTGGAGTGCCACACTCTAGTCTGAGGTGCTTGCATTTCCTGTGGGCCAGGTACTTTCGCTGTGATACTCACAAATGCTTTGCTCATGGTGGATTTGAGATCACTTTAGTGAGCCACAAACCACGCATGGTGCAGGTAGGAGCACTGGTGACTGAACTCACAACCCACCACTGCAGCAGAGGTGACTTTTTGCCAACAAGCCACACCCAGATCCCTCCAGGTCTTTTGCCCAAGTGACCTGTTTGTCCTTACTACATTTAAATGGTTAAGCACTTACTTATATCAAATGTGTTGTTAAGCATCAAGTTTTCATATTTAGAATAATCATTTGTTAGATCTATGTACTCGTATCTTCTTTTAATTTGCACACGGCTTATTTTCATCTTGCTTTTTGTAAAGCAGAACTTTTTTTTTATTCTCAGATGTTTCTAATGAACTGACCATTGTATCTCCCAGTCTGAAATAAGAGTCAACAGGCCATAGAAAGGTACATCTTTATGCTCTTGCTTGACACCAATATATTACAAACTGCTGGACTTGATGTGGGAAAAGAGCAGAACTTGTAATCCTTATTTATAATTTCCTGCCATAATTCCGCATTGTGTCCTAAGGCATTTTTGCCTTTCCAAGACAAAAATATACTGTTTCTTTTTGGAATTTCCTGTTTTAAGTCTATGATCCATACTGCAATGTAAATTTTGGGTAGCAATACAGAGTTTGCCACAGACTGCTTGGTCGGAAAATGAAGGGGATTCATCAGGTCCTCTTTCAGGAAGGTGGGTGAGCAGATTCAGAAGTGGAGGTGAATCTGAATCTCATTATCGAATCTGCACACCCACCTATTAGGACCCCCTTAGTGTACAGACCAAGCTGGCTGACACCTGGTGCCCAGCATTTAGGGCCACCACACATTAAGCTATTTTCTGCCCTTTTTCTTATTGTTATTTTTTAGGTGCACAGATAGAACCTCTTGCTAAAGGAAGACTGAGTTAAGAAGATGAGAAGGGGGGCAGGGGCAGTGGCTCAAGTGGTAGGTTGCTAACCTAGGACAAACCACAGTTTGATTCCCGATATCTCATATGGTCCCCAGCCAGGATTGATTTCTGATCGCAGAACCAGGAGTAACCGCAGAGCATCACTGGGTGTGGCCCAAAAAGCAAAAAAAGTGGAAAAAAAAATTTTAAAAGGTGACGACAGTCTAAGGTATATGGAAAATGGGACAAAGCTGCTCTAAGAAATAAAGTTTTCCTGATGTTTTCAAATGCATGTTAAGAGCTGGGGATCAAGAACGTCAATTACAGGAATTTCTTCAGTTTGTACAAAAAGTTAGTCTCCTGTTCCCTTAGGAAGGCAGTCTGTCTCTAAGAGGCTGGACCAGGGTGGCAGGACATCCAAGTTTTGTAAAGAAAATGCCCAAAAGACATCCCTATGGCGGTGTTTTTAGTATAGATACAAATTAGGAATCTTATTATTGATCTAAATCAGAAAATCATAGCCTTCCAATGATAAATATTCACCCCCACTTCTGAATGTGGCTGTTTCTCATCACTGAATCTGTGCACCCATCTTCCTGAAAGAGGACCCAGTGAAACCCCTTAGAGTCTAGACCAAGCAGGCTGTGACAAGAGTTGAAATTATTCACCAAATATGTACATTGTGCTTTAAATAACTGCTTTTTCTTCTTTTGACACCTTCATCAACACTAAACTGCTCAATACACAAAGGTACATTTATGAATTCAGTCAACATTTCTCCAAGATGCTTGTCCATTGGCAATTAATTTTCTCCTTTTCATTATCTCAAAGTCTTTATTACCTTTAGAGAAGTCTTCTTGATTAGAATTTTGGGCTAACATGCTTTTATACCTTTCAGCATTTTAGAGATAGTAGAAAGGCCTGTGGGGCCGAGTGGTGGCGCAGGGTGTAAGGCATCTGCCTTGCATGCACTAGCCTAGGACTGACTGCCGTTCGATCCCCCGGCATCCCATATAGTCCCCCAAACCAGGAGAGATTTCTGAGCACATAGCCAGGAATAACCCCTGAGCATCACTGGGTGTGGCCCCAAAACAAAACAAAACAAAAAAAAAAAGGCATATAACTTGCACTGGTTGAGGAAAGAAATCCAGGTCTTTTCTCTGCAGTAATTTTTTTTCCCTCTGCTTTTAATATCTTCTGGTTTTCAGCAATTTAGGATGTACCTTAGTGAGAGTCCCTTTCCTTTTATACAGTTTGGTAAATTTAATGCACCTGTAGGATTAAAGTTTTCAATACATAGGCAAATTTGCAGGCATGTCTTACAATTTTCATCTCTCCCTATCCCACTTCTAGGTCTCCTAATAAAAATATTAGACAATATGACATGATCCTACAGGTACCTGGAACCTTGAACAGGCCTCATGTGCACTCACTGATCTTGATTTTGTGATGATTCCCTCCCATCCATGAGTGTCCAAAGAAATAATCTGATAGCAGTGATTTTTAAAAAGAAAATGTATTCAGACTTGAATTGCTGATATAAATGTATTAACAAAAAATTAAGTACTTAAGAACTAATTGGAGATGTAATCAGATGGTTCAACATCTTTATTGTGTCTATAAAATTAGTATGTACATATATGAATATTAGAATACTATTGGGTATGACATCAACAATGCTATTTTAAGTGGTTCTGATTTAACCCTTTTTAGAAGGTGATGCCAATCTGTGGAAAATGCTTTATTAAACCATGCCAACATAGTACAAGAAGATTTTAAAGTCATACAAAAGTAACCCACAGACCTCGATAAAAGAAAAATGACTGATGAGAAAATTTTTTTTCTTCCTCAATTTTTTAAGAGTAATTGCTTCTAGTCCAATAACCTGATTTTTCCAGAAAGATTAGTCTAATAGCTTTGAGTGTTCAATCCGTGCAATGGTCCAGTCAGGTTTTACGCCTTGTGTAAATTCCCTTTGAAATCTAGGAAGGAAAAAAGTTGTAAGTAATGTCAATCTGATATCAGTTCAAATACTTCTTGGATAGCTATTTAATTTCTAAATAACGTTAGGAAATTTTAACAATAAGCAGTTAATAGTAAATATGAATCAAAATAAGAAAAAGCCCACAAAATCAGAAGTACATGCTCAACTAATATGAGTCTGTTTAAAGGACATATCTACTCTCCAATATCTGCCAACTCTTTGGAGAAACTTGAATAGTCTCTCCAATCACCCGAGTGGGGTTACGGGAAAAGTGGGAATCAGAAACCAGAAGACATCTGTCATGGCTGCCTCAGCATACGAGGTAGTTTTTTTTTTTTTTTTTGTGGCTTCATGAAGCCATCAAGTCACCTTTTATTCTTTTGGTTTTTGGGCCACACCCACTGACACTCAGAGGTTATGTGCTATGTGCTCAGAAAACACTCCTGGCTTGGGGAACCACATGGGATGCTGGGGGATTTAACTGCGGTCCATACTAGGTTAGAGCAGGCAAGGCAGATGTCTTACAGCTTGCGCCACTGTTCCAGCCCCTAGACCTTTCTCAACAAGGATCACAAACAACAGATCTGTCCATGTCATCCTGATATCTGAGCACCAGGCTTTGAACTCAGGGGCCAGATTTGCTGGGCAAGTGATTCCAACCACAAAGATTTCTTACAGACCTCTTTGAATAAATTAAATCAAACAGCACCTTAGTAAGTATTGGGCTCATTTATACTTACTCCATTAAAAAGAACAGTATATACAGAGCATATATCTAGCATGCACAGGGCCTGCCTCTGGGCCATAGCAAAGCATGGAGCTTGAGGAGCCAGGACTGGCCCTGGGCCCCCTACTGCTTAGGTTTGGATCCAGAGTTTAAAAACAAAATCCACTTGTGTGACTTGCTCATAGCCCTAACAGAGATTACTCAAAGGACCCAAAGTTACTCATTCTAGTTGTCTTACATAAAAATAATATTTTTTAAAAAAAAAAAAGACAATTCAGTAGATTTACTTTTTAAATTTTAGAATCATTTGGTTAATGACAAATAAAAACTCAAAAAGAAAAAGAAAAAGACTTCTTTCAAGAAAAGTTAAATAAAAATATGAGGATATTAATAACCTTTTAACATAGTGAAACATAATATACTTTTTGTAGTCTATCTGGGGCTGCTTGTTATTTTAAAGCAAATCTGCTTACCTTGGGCAAATAATGATATAATACTTTTACATAGATAATGTTTCCAGTGACTTTCATAATTTGCCTGTTGTTCCAAATTTTACTGCCACAAAACTATATCATCCTTGAAATAAATGGCTTATCTTACGGGAAGATACCCTTCAACTTTGTATCTATATCAACAGAGAGCTCAGGAAGTATGAGACAACAGACATATATTTAGCACACAAAAACTTCAAGTACTGTTTGTCGCAGATTTTATTTTCTGGGAGTGGCCAGACCAGACACTTCTATAGCACTGGCTCTTCTGCAATGTGCCCTTACTGTTGCCCCATGAAGAGGTTCCTCCGTGCCCCAGGAACAGCAAAGGCCACAACTTCTGCATTAATCAGTAGCTTATGAGGGATCTGATATTGTTCTAATCCTGGATAAAGCCTTCTTATCTGTCTCTTGGAAGCCAACCACTCCATAAAATATGTGACTAGCCTAAGACTACTATGAATCCAAGACTCAAAGAGAGGCCTTTGTGGACCACCATGATAATAACAGTTGAAAATCATTCACTCTGGACAAGAATGAGAAGGAAGCAAAGTGATATATACTTGATATTCCTTCAGTAACAGTACTGAAAATTGAGAGAGGAGAGAAGGAGGGGAGGGGAGGGGAGAGAAGGGGACAGAAGGGGAGAGGAAAGGAGGGGAGGGGAAAGGAGGGGAGGGAAAGGAGAGGAGGGGAGGAGTGGAGAGGAGGGGAGGGGAGAGGAGTGGAGAGGAGGGGAGAAGAATGGAGAGGAGGGGAGATGAGAGGAGGGGAGGGGAGGGGAGAAGATTAAGCGGAGGGGAGGGGAGAAGAGGGGAAGAGAGAAGAGAGGAGAGGAGAGGAGAGGAGAGAGGAGAGGAGAGGAGAGGAGAGGAGAGGAGAGGAGAGGAGAGGAGGGGAGGGTGGGGAGGGAAGGGGAGGACAGAGGACGGGAGGGGAGGGGTGGGGAGGAGAGGAGAGGAGAGGAGAGGAGGAGAGGGGAGGGGAAGGGAAGGATGAAGAGGAGAGGGGAGGGGAGGGGAGGGGAGGGGAAGGGAGGGGAGGAGAGGAGAGGAGAGGAGAGGAGAGGAGAGGAGAGGAGAGGAGAGGAGAGGAGAGGAGAGGAGAGGAGAGGCCTCTCTGAGTCTTGGGCTCAGTAGTATTGGCTAGTCACAGAAAGGAGAGGAGGGGAGGGGAGGGGAGGGGAGGGGAGGGGAGGGGAAAGGAAGGGAGGGGAAAGGAGGGGAGGGGAGCGGAGGGGAGGGGAGGAGAGGGGAAAGCAGGGGAAAGTAGTGGAGAGGAGAAGAGAGGGAGGGAGGGAGGGAGAGAGAGAGAGAGAGAGAGAGAGAGAGAGAGAGAGAGAGAGAGAGAGAGAGAGAGAGAGAGAGGACAAGAGTGAGAGAAGAAAAGTATATGCCATAGAGGCAGGCTAGGATGGAGTGGGTGGGAATGTAGGGGACAGGATCTATGGGAAATTGGAGAAAATGGTGGTGGGAGGGCCGGAGAGATAGCATGGAGGTAAGGAGTTTGCCTTTCATGCAGAAGGTCATCAGTTCAAATCCCGGCGTCCCATATGGTCCCCCGTGCCTGCCAGGAGCAATTTCTGAGCATGGAGCCAGGAGTAACCCCTGAGCACTGCCGGGTATGACCCCCCCCCCAAAAAAAAAAAAAAAGAAAAGAAAAAGAAAATGGTGGTGGGAAATGAACACTGGTGAAGGGACAAATGTTGGAATATTGTATGACTGAAGCTCGACTATCAATTTTTTAAGTCTATCTCTGTTGATTTAATAAAAATTGAAAGCAAAAATAAAAAGATGCCTCAGAATGAGACATAAAATGACAAGAACACAAGGTAGCTATCCATGTGAGAGAAGAGGTTATGATAGAAATAAACCTCTGACATCCACCAACCTGTGAAACCAGGTGAACTTTTCCAAAACCCCAGAGCTGAGCCTTACCAAAATACCTGAGCAGGAAAAAGAACTATTTGAAGACTCAGAGTTTTGGAATAGTCTATGAAGTAGCAGATAGCTGAAATACTGTTTTATTCAATTTAGCAAAATATTACCTCGTTCTAATTTCTGAACACTCCTGTGTCATGGTCAGAATGCCTTTATGACCTTTTCTCTTCATAAATAACTTGTCACATTTCAATCCTTTTCTTCCTAAAGCTCACTTTACTACCTTCCATTTTCTAGAGAAAGGAAAGAATGAAATGCAATTAGACTTACTCATAGCTTGCACTAAGAAGCTGTTTAGTTTCCACATTCTGATCCCCCAATTTAACCTGGAATACACTGGCTCCACTTATAGTTTCATTCGGGATCTTGGCACTGGTTAGATACCAAAAGCACATCAGGATGTTAACAAACTTCCTTCCTTAGAGAAAAAACACACATTCAAATACAAATCACAATAATTTGCCATCCATTTACCGAAGATAAAATCAATACTGGCAGTAGTTCCATAGTTTCTGTTATAGAGCAAGTTCTGTGCTTTTCTGATCTAACCTTAAGATCTGTATTAATACCTTTATATTTCTAGAAAATTTATGATAGTTTTGTCCTGTTCTTCATCTGCATTATTTATTTTCAATTCGTGGGATTTCCTAAAATTATAGTAACACATATATGATGAACCAAAAATAAGGGGGAACACTTCTTGCTGTTAAGTGACGGATCTAACACCAATTACCAAAAAGAAGACAAATTTCTATTTTATCTCAATTTCATTCTGTTATGTGATTTGAAGACAATATCCCATGTAAAAATCAGGCAGTGGCCAGGGTGTTACGATACAACTGAAATACTAGGGAAGAAAGTATTTATCTCAAAAACAAACAAACAAAAAATCCAACAACTGTACTGATTGTCTTTAAGTTATGTGTCTGCATTTTTATTTTAACTATTTAGCCTATCTGTTTTGGGAAATTTATAAGCAATAGTGAGATTTCTTTTTTTTTTTTTTTTTTTTTTTTTGGTTTTTGGGCCACACCCTGTGACGCTCAGGGGTTACTCCTGGCTATGCGCTCAGAAGTCGCTCCTGGCTTGGGGGACCATATGGGACGCCGGGGGATCGAACCGCGGTCCGTCCTAGGCTAGCGCAGGCAAGGCAGGCACCTTACCTCCAGCGCCACCGCCCGGCCCAATAGTGAGATTTCTTGCATGCGTGGCACAAGGAACATCTGTAAAAATCTGTAGAGGGCAAGTTGAATGACTTTTTCAATGGAAAAAAAGATCCAGATAAACCACAAAAGTGTCTTTCAGTTTTTTTTTTTTTTCCCATTATCTCCACATAAATCCCATCTGCAAGTTCTAGAGTTCATATTTCAAAGAGAATTTTTTTTTTTTTTTTGGTTTTTGGGCCACACCCGGTAACGCTCAGGGATTACTCCTGGCTATGTGCTCAGAAGTTGCTCCTGGCTTGGGGGACCATATGGGACACCGGGGGGTCAAACCGCGGTCCGTCCAAGGCTAGCGCAGGCAAGGCAGGCACTTTACCTTTAGCGCCACCGCCCGGCCCCAAATAATCTTTTTTTTTTTTTAGTTTTTGGGTCACACCCGGCAGTGCTCAGGGGTTACTCCTGGCTCTCTGCTCAGAAATAGCTCCTGGCAGGCACGGGGGACCATATGGGACACCGGGATTCGAACCAACCACCTTTGGTCCTGGATCCGCTGCTTGCAAGGCAAACGCCGCTGTGCTATCTCTCCGGGCTCAAAGAGAATTTTTTATTTTGCTTTTGACTCTTTCCACTTTACATAGAACTGCACTTTCAAAATTCTCAACTGATTCTGTCAAGTTAAAAAACTTAAAAACACATTTCAATTTGAGGTTATTTGAGGTTCAATTTGAGCTTGTCCCATATTTTCATCAACCTAAAAGACAATATTGTCTCTTGTGCCTTAAATAGGGTAGGAAAAAATCTAAGCAGAAGTGCATAAACATTATTATAATATTCTAATTCTTTCCCAACTAGATCTTTAAAAAAAAATAATCACTGTATCAACAAAACCCTAATATTTCACGATTACCTGTGAGTCAAGCTTATCTGGACCCTTATTGACAGTGTTCTGGCCTTACCTTTATCGTCATAGTAAATAGAAATATCTCCTGTGGATGTGTAAACAATTTCATCTATGTCAGCAGCCAGGGCATTTTTATGATTGTCAGGGAGTGAAGTGACTTTTTCTTTCAATGCCTGCAATACCTAAGTTTAAACAAAAGAAAACCAAAAGTTACCTATTTAAAAAACATTTTTTTAAGCACCATGGTTTCTATCTAATGACAGAGTTTCATACATACAATGTTTCAACACATTTTCTACCAGCATTTCCCACCCTCAACACCCACTCTTGACATGTAGTCCACCACTTTTTGTGGTGGGACACAACCCAGCGATGCTCAGGGTTTAATATGACTTAGGGATGACTCTTGGAAAGACGTGGGGGACCATACAAGGTACAGAGATGGAACCTGGTTTGGATACATACATGGCAGACTGCTTTCCCACTATACTATTATTCCAGCCCCCACCATTTTAAAGTTTTTGTTAAGCAAAGCAAAATACGAAACTGAATTTTATTCAGCTAGATACTCTAAAAGAATATTCTAGACAAGAACAAAATCAAAGTGTACTTCCTTGTTTAAGCCTTATATGATAGTCCCTCTATGTCTGTATATACTAAGTAATGGCTCAAATGAAAGATTTAGGGACTCTACATTAGCTCATGGTACTAGTGCAGTGGTCGGCAACCTTTTTTTTCAACTGAGCCAAATCTCGCCAAAACCACGATTAAAATCTATTTTGAGAGCCACATAGGGCGCGCACTGACAGAAGCTAGGAGCAGAGTCCTGACTCCTGGTGCGGCCGCCCGGCACACAGAAGAGCCAAATTAAAAGTGTAAAGAGCCACATGTGGCTCGCGAGCTGCAGGTTGCTGACCATTGTACTAGTGTATACACACTAAGCATAAATAAGGAAAAAGAACATCTTTAATTATGTATTTTTAAAGGAAAATTCAAAGTATACTTTACCTCTTTGGCCACCAGTTCTTCCAACAGATCAAATTTGCACTGTGACAACAACTGGGACACATGAGCAAAAGCCTTAAAAAAATATTCAGAGGATGGTGGTGATTATCATTTCAGAATGTCAGGAAAAACTATACAACACACATATTCTTTCTTAAATAGTTAAGTGTAACAAAGACTATTTTGTCCCAGAGATGTCCAGCAATGCCAAATACTAATCTGTGGTTGAGAAACAAGCTTCGTCAGAGCTGGATGACATTTTTTAATTTTTTTTATCCCACAGACTTGATTCTTTTTGACTGTCCAGGGGCACAAGGCAGTAGAATGATAACTGAACTTCCACTCTCTGGACCTGGCAAAAACCAGGTTTGAAAGCAAACTCTAGTTCTCAAGAAAGATCTTCCCAGGTTTTCTTTGAAAATAATAACAGGGGCTGGCAAGATCACTTACTTGCTAAGTGTCTGGATTTTTCCTTGGCACAGTAGAACTCCCAAAGCACTGTCAAGTATGGGCCAAAATTTCCCAAAGAACCTCCCTGAGTCCTAAAAGTCCCTCCTCTTATGAAGCACAGATAGGAGCTGGGGCGTCTCTGTTCTGGACTCTACTAGTGAGGAATCTGGGGATCTGAGTTGCACTCTGAATCTCCTCGGGCATTTGGGGCAAGGTGGAAGCTACAGAATTTACATCAATCAGGATAAAGAAGTGTATGCATGTGTGCATGCATGTATGAGTAAACTGGAGGCACAGAAGGGACCAAGTACTTTATTAGCCTTATTAATAAGGTTATTTTATTAATAGTGAGGAATAAAACTATTAGACTAAATCTTTCTTCAAGGAACTTTGGTTTACAAGTTTAAAATTTTTGATAAACCAAACAATAGCATTTGAAAGGATGAGGATTAGATGGGAAGCTAGGCAGGGCAGAGAACATGCCAAAAAACCAAGTGGTCTGGCCCTGGTACAGAAAGGGACAGACATATATATTTTTGGGCCTGCTGCCTGTACTGTATGGGCCACACAATATGGTATACTCATGGAAACAACCGTTGGCAGAAAGAAACTTCCCTACCCCTGGACTAAAGACATAAAATATAAAATAAAATGTGAATAAGTGGCAGGAGGAGAAGGTCGGCTCGACAGACAGCTGAAAACACATCATTGTGATGGGCCAGACTGGGTCATCTTTCAACACCCAATGGATATATGTTCAAGTACTAATTCCCATGTCTTTCATCTTACTCGGAGATGAGGCCTGTAAGGAAGGTGATTCAATAAAAGGAGGTATTATTTTGGGGTTTAAACCAAACTCACTGGTGTCTTTATAAAAAGAAAAACGTGGACACACTGAGACACCAAGGGGCAATGTGTGCCCAAGTAAAGACTGTGAAGACAAAGCAAGGAGAAGTTAAGGCGAGAGGCCGGAAAAGACAACCAAACCTGCCAATGCACTGACCAACCTACAAAAGTATGAGGAAATAAAGTTTTCTGGCTTAAGAAACTGGAGTGTCCCCTGGTGGCATGGCTGGCTATTAGCGAAGTTGCATGATTCAATCCAAGGTGCATCGCTGCCATCTAAACTGGCTCTGGGATTCAGAGGACTGGCTCTGGGAACATGGGACACTTGGATGGCCCCAGTGGCCACTGTATCTGGTGTAAATATTCGATGCCCGTTTCTTGGTTGGTCTTGGGCCTTACCCCCCCTCCAATGATGTGGGTGCCAGGTTGCATGTGACTTTATTTTATTTGGGTCCTGGTCTGAACATGGGGGGGGGGGGGGGGTTTGTCCTGGAGCACTTGCCCCTGGAGCACCTCGGTTCGGGTTGAAATCCCACGCTGGAATCACTTGGTCTGAAATGCTGGTTCTGGGGCGGCCCCACCCCAGGGCCCCCAGGACATGCAGGAGCCTTGAATGATGAGCCTAACAATAGACAGACAGATCCACTGTGCTGATTATCGTGTTCTGACCTGGCACTGAATAAAAAAATAAAAAGAAAGAAACCTAGAGTGGTAGAGCCATAGCACAGTGGGTAGGTAGGGCCTTGCACCGGGTTCTATCACTGGCATCCCATAAGGTCCCCAGAGACTGCCAGGAGTAACCCCTGAGCACCAAAGGTGTGCTGCCCCCCCCCCCCCCAAAACAAGAAAAAAAACAAGAGTGTGGTTTCTGTTCTGACGGCCTCACCAAACTAATAACTGAGATGCATTTTGAGATCACGCCTCTTTCCTAATGGACTCAAAGCGTCCTTTTTAACGCTTTAAAAAGCGCTCAGGACACTGTATGCTCTCAAACCATGTCATATGCAGGCAGTGATATGTGGGCAGAAGGGCAAGAGCCATTACTGTCATGTTAAACTCCCAACCACAGCAGCATGAATGGTACTTCTGAGTGGTCAGAGTCCATTGTTTCAGCTCCATGGGACTTGTTCTCATCAATACTAAAGGGGATTAGAATAGAATGATGGGCAGTAAGGTACCCTTGGATTTTTATATTCTATGATTAAAAAATAAAGAATCAATGTACTTTATCAGACTAATTTCTAAATTTATATTTACAAGCTAAAGTGACAGCTTCTAACAGAGACATTATCTTCAAGAGAAAGGTAATGATGAAGTGATGAAGTGGAGTCAATGAAACAGGAAAACTAGCTGCTGTTTTTGTCCATTATTTCTAGACCCGAGAATGCTACCCATGGAAGGGAAAAAAGAATTAGCAGCTGCATGAGAGCAAGGCCTGAAGAGAAGCACTAAGTCACAGAACTCTGATTGCTGATAAGAAATTCTTTCTAACCCCAAGGATAAGAACTACACTTTGGAAACATGTCATTTTTCTTTTCAAATAATCCTCATTCTTGATTCATTTAAACATTGATGTGATGCCTACTGAGGCAGAAACACGTTGCGATGCCATGGAATCATATTAAATCCGAACTGCAGAAAGCCCCATTCCACAGAAAGATCCATTACTGTCTCTACAAGAATCTAACTCGTGGATTGGGGCCAACATCACTGATATGGCGAGCCACCAACAAGATCAGTTCCCTTATAAAAGGAACTTGTATCAACTTTTGCTTTGTGACCTACTTATCCGACCTTTCCCCTAGTACTCAATTCTTTTAACCAATACCTAGCCATCATCTTCCTTCTTCCTCCCCATGCCTGGAACCCCTCATTTCAATTCTCTGCTAAATCCCAAATTCTGATGTGCTCACTCATTTGGCAGATCTCAGAAGTGAAGCAGATTATCTCCGCAGAAAATCACGTTTGGAAACGATAAAAGAATAAGACCTTTTAAGTGACAGAAGACTGCTCTTGAATCCGCCTCCTCCCACCGAGCAGAAAAGCAAGTTGGGAGGCTCCTTTTGGCATTGCCTTCAAAACTCCTCTAAGATGCTCTGAGCTTACAATCAAGATCGAAAAGCGGCCGAAAAAAGGGCTGGGAGGTGGGGTCCCCTCAAGATGGAAAACTGGGACCCAGAAAACACATCTCATCGCCAAGATCCACGCCGGGAACCAACCAACCTGCTTGGCTCCTTCGGAGAACTGGGCGATGCTGAACTCGGGGTCCATCCGTCCAACCAACCAACCAACCAACCAACCAACCAACCTCCTTGGCTCCTTCAGAGAACTGGGCGATGCTGAACTCGGGGTCCGTCCAACCATCCAACCAACCAACCAACCATCCAACCAACCAACCAACCCACCAGTCAACCCACCCACCCACCCACCAACAAAACCAACCAACCAACCAACCAACCTGCTTGGCTCCTTCCGAGAATTGAGCGATGCTGAACTCGGGGTCAAAATAGGCCCAGATGAGAAAGGCGTAAATGCGTGTCCGCACCCAGTTGATGGGGTTGGAGAAGCCCAGAATGATCATCTTGGTTTTCTGCCGTGGCGGAGACTGCTGCTCTTCGGTGCTGTAGCCGCGACGGGCACAGGCGGGGGCAGCCGGGAAGGCGGCGGGCAGCCCCGCAGAGAGGAGCAGGCGACGCCGGGGATCCTGGGCAGCAAGCCGGGCCGCGGCGGCCGAGGCACAGGCGCCATAGGGAAACAGAATCGCTCCCGAGTTCAGGCGGCGGAGACAGAAGCAGCAATGTCCAGGCCCCACCGACTGCCTCCGACCGGCCGCCCTAGGGCCCCAGCTTCGAGCCGCCTCGACAGGCAGCGAGCGGCGCAGCAGCAAGTGGGGTAGCAAGCGCACGGCCAGCGCCATCTTTACGACCTTTCACCCCGAAGTTTGGTGCTTGACCCAAAAGAGGCCGGTGGGAAACTATCGCACCGCGGCCTTTCCTGCACCGCGCACCGGCTCAGGCCGAGAAGAAGCTGCTTTGGCTCGTCCGCCGCCTTGGCGGAACTCTAAACTCTCGGTAGTGTTTCCGGGCAGACCGCGCGCGGAGGACGCTGTGGGGAGTGGAGACCGGAAAAAGTAGCAAGAGCTGTCATGGCCGGGCAGTGCATTTCGGTAACGCGTCTGCAGGGGGTTTCGCAGGAACAGTTCACGCAACACTTTTACCCGCAGGTGAGAAATAGAGGTATCGCCCGCTCCTGCTACCCTTCTCTCCATCGATTGATTCTGGGGGCCCCTGCAACTGAGAGGAAATCAGCCACTCTGAGGCCCTTGTTGCGAGCAGCGGAGTTAGGGACTTAGAGGAGCAACTTTTCTTTGTAACCAGCGAGAGGCAAAGGGAACCCCCAGGAAAACTCCCCATTATTGTTGATTTATTTTTTTAACCTTATTTTATGGAAACTATTGTGATTTACAAAGTCTTTCCTAGGTGGGTTTTAGACGTACAATGAATCAGGGCCAATCCCCACCACCAGTATTCATCTCCCTTCACCAGCGTTTCCCCAAGTGCATCCCATACCCTTCTATCCCTTTACCTTCCAGGCTGCCAGTATAACAGGCCCATTGGAAGGTTAGATGGCTAAAGTTTGGGTCTCTTGATTCCATTGTGGTTGCCTTTTGGCTTGGATACTTAGTTCTGTCCTTTCTTAACACCACCTGAGAGCACATGTGGTCTACATCTGGACTACATTTTCATGACCACTCGTCTGATGTTGGACATCTAGGTTGATTCCAAGTATTAGCTATTGTACTGAGAACTGCAATGAATAACGGTGTACATCCTTTTGGATGAATTTTTTCTGTCCTGCAGATAGATACCTAAAAGTGGGATTGCTGGGTCCTATAGCAGCTCAATTTTGAGTTTACTGATCACCCTCCTATGTTTTTCATAGGGGTTGGGTCAGGCAGCATTCCCACCAGCAGAGGATGAGAGTTCCTTTCTCACCACTTTGTTATTTGTTGTTGATTTCCAATCTGGTTTCCTATTCAGAAGGTGGTGTCTCATTAAGTGTCATTTGATCCCTGATGCTCTGAGAAAGTAAGTTTAAGGGGGAGAATGCACTCTTTGTAAAACTTTGTACTTATAAGGGGAGCCCAGGGTTCAAAAGAAAAAGGGATGAGCAGCCCAGCAGTATTTTTAACATTTGAATGCTTGAAGTGTTTTTACTCCTTCACAAGGGGATGGTATGTAGTGCTTTAAAAAGAGAAACAAGGGGCCAGAGATAAAGTACAGCCTTACGTTCTACTGACAAAGGTTCGATCGCTAGCACCCTTCTGGTCCCTGAGCACTGCCAGGAGTAACCCCTTAGCACTTCTGGGTGTGACTCCCCCCCCCCAAAGAAAACAAGGCTAAAACAAAACAAAACAAAACAAAAAAAGATGATTAACATTTGAGTATTTAAAAGAATTATGATTTAAAAAGAATTATGATAGAAACATGGAGAAAATCATTTTAAGTGTTTATTATATGAACATTGTTTTACAAACAGGGTTAGAGGTTCAAAATATGATTGAAAAATAACAATTGGCAAAGATAAAAAATATCCTTGACATAGATCAAATAGTGTTCAAAAGAAAGTTTAAAACCATGGAGCTGGAGCAGTGGCATAAGTGGTAAGGTGTCTGTCTTGCCCATACAAGCCTACAGACCGGTTCGCTCCCCTGGTGTCCCAGATGGTTCCTCAAGCCAGGAGCAATTTCTGAGTGCATAACCAGGAGTAACCCCTGAGCATCACAGGATGTGGCCCAAAAAGCAAAACAAAACAACAACAAAAAAAAAACCCAACAATTTTTTCCATACCATATTGACAAAAATTAGAAGACCTTACTGTATTTGGTGAGATCACTCTCACTCTGTAAAGAGAGATAAATTTGTCCAATTTCTGGCAAGTCCTCGTGAGTTACTTTATGCCATAGCAGTTTCTTTTAAGAATTTGCTCCAAGGATATACCTTTGACAATATCAAGGGAACTGTAACGTCTGTTTTACTTGCAAATTCTCACAAATAATGTAAAAGATCAAGGTGTTGGAAGTGATTGACTATGGGAAGTGATGTTCATATGGGGCCGGCGTGGTGGCGCTAGTGGTAAGGTGCCTGCCTTGCCTGCACTAGTATAGGATAGACCGCGGTTCGATCCCCCGGCGTCCCATATGGTCCTCCAAGCCAGGAGCGACTTCTGAGCGCATAGCCAGGAGTAACCCCTGAGCATCACCGGGTGTGGCCCAAAAACCAAAAAAAAAAAAAAAAAAGTTCATATGGGGTCCGGTGAGGTGGCTCTAGAGGTAAGGTGTATGCCTTGCAGGCACTAGCCAAGGACCACGGTTGGATCCCCCGGCGTCCCATATGGTCCCCCCAAGCCAGGGGCAATGTCTGAGTGCTTAGCTAGGAGTAACCCCTGAGCATCAAATGTGTGTGGCCCAACCCCCCCCCCAATGTTCATATGTAATAAGGTGTACCAAACTGCAGAAAAGAATGAGAGTAATGTTCTGGACTGAACAGATATTTATGGTATCTATTTTACAAAGGAAAATACTTTTTTTATTAAAAATGGGGAAATAAAGTACATTCTTCTAAAAATACATACCATGAATCATGGAGAAATTACAGATGAACTCAAATGTAGAGACATTGTTCAAAGTAACTGGACAGTGGTGTCCAGAAAATGTCAAAATCAAATGATAAAAACTCTAGTACTTAGCAATGAAAAGAGGTGTGGCTACTAAATGCAATATGACACAATAGAAATAGAGAAGAATAGTGTCTTATAAGGGTGGCTAGCAAAATTTGGATATAAACTAGATTAGACAATGTACCAGTATTGAATATAATTTTGAATCTGTGGTTTTGTAAGAGAATGCCTTTGTTTTCAGAAATATACCAAGTTAGGGAAAAAGAAATGAAATATTTATCACACTTAATCCTGTGTCCCTCATACTACCTACTCATAGTGTAAGTAGCAGCAAATGAGAAAATGGGGGGGGGGGGGTGGAGTGATGGCGTATTGATAGGGTGTTTGTCTTGCATGCAGCTGGCCCAGAATGGACCTCGGTTCGATCTCCTAGTGTTCCATATAGTCCCCCCAGCCAGGGGTGATTTCTGAGCACATAGCCAGGAGTAACCCATGTGCATCACTGGGTATGGCCCAAAATAAAAAAGAGAGAGAGAGAGAAAATGGAGCAAAACATTAAAATTAACAGCTAATGAATTAGTGAAGTGTATAGGGCTTTTTTTTTATTTGTTTGTTTTTTCACCTTTCCCTATAGGGGATTTTCCTTTTTTTTTTTTTTTTTTTGTAATGATCTGGTAACTGTCAAAAATTTGAAGTGGGGCCCGGAGAGATAGCACAGCGGCGTTTGCCTTGCAAGCAGCCGATCCAGGACTAAAGGTGGTTGGTTCGAATCCCAGTGTCCCATATGGTCCCCCGTGCCTGCCAGGAGCTATTTCTGAGCAGACAGCAAGGAGTAATCCCTGAGCACCGCCGGGTGTGACACAAAAACAAAAACAAAAACAAACAAAAAAAAATTTGAAGTGGTATCAAAAAAAAAAAATTTAAGAGCTGGTGTGTTAGCACAACAGATAGGGCATTTGCCTTGCACTCCGTCAACCCTAAATGGATTTGGATTCAATCCCTGGTATCCAGTAGGGTCCCCTGAGCCTGCCAGGAATGATTTCTGAGCTCAGAGCCAGGAGTAACCCGAGTGCCACCAGGAGTGGCCTGAAAGCAAAACAAAAAAGGTTGTAAGCAAGATTTGATATCAGATATAAATTTTATTTATATTTTTGTCATAAATAATGTTCACAAAAATGTTCTCAGAAATCTTCCAATTTCTTTTCTTTTTGGTGGGGGGGTCACACCTGGCAGTACTCAGGGGTTACTCCTGGCTCTGTGCTCAGAAATCATTCCTGGCAAACACGGACCATATGGGATGCTGGGATTTGCTCTGTCCTGAAACGGCTGCGTGCAAGGCCCTACACTACCTACCAGGCCCTACCTACCACTGTGCTATCTCTCCAGCCCTTCTGATTGCTTTCTAAACTATTGATGGGACATATGGCTCTTGCTTTCTTCAGTGTTCAGGTTTTGTTCTAAGTATATCACAATGTCTCCTTTTAGTGACAAGACATACTGTCCAAAGTTTTGAGTTGGAACGTCTTGGGACGTCTTGGGAAAGTAACTATTTTCTTGGTTTTGTCCCTCTATCAAATATAACTCTGTGTTGTTGATTTCCCTTAATTTGGGGGTTCTCTCTGTCCTTACAGAGAAAACCTCTAGTGTTGGAAGGACTTGACTTGGGGGCATGTATAAACAAATGGACCGTGGAGTACCTACGCCATGTTGGAGGAAGGAAAGAAGTGAAGATCCACGTTGCTGCAGTGGCCCAGATGGACTTCATTAGTAAGAACTTTGTGTATAGGTATTTTCTCCTGAAGTTTCTTTTGGACATACAGATTAACTTCTTTGAAGCAGACATTTTTTGCATTATCATACAAAGACCATAATTGGCTTCTCATCCTTTGGTCAACTTGATATGATCATGGAATACTAATATTTAAAAAATGACTTTTGGGCCCAGAGTGGTGGCAGCTGACCTAGGGACCACGTTTCGATCCCCTGGCGTCCCATCTGGTCCTCCAAGCTAGGAGCAATTTCTGAGTGCATAGCCAGGAGTAACCCCTGAGCATCACCAGATGTGGTCCAAAATTAGGAAAAAAAAAAAAAAAGGAATGGTTTCCCAGAGATTTCAGTGCAGCCTTTTACATTACTATCCAAAGACATTTTTTTTAAAGCTGAGTATAGAAACAGTATCTCTGGTGCCATAGAAGAAAAAGAATTTCTAGTTAGATTACAATCTAAAGTTGGTGAATTAGTTTTATTCATGGTACAATCCTTTGTTTATTGATCTAGCCACATTACTAAAACTTCTCAAATCTATTTTTATTTCTCATGACCTTATTTTGGAGAATATTTTTAATTTTTAATTTTTAATGTTTGGGAGGGGATAATTATAAGTCCATTTTGCTTCTTTCTATAGATAAGCTTGGGAAATAGTGTAGAGAATCAGACATTTATCTTGGATTGTGTCAACCCTGATTCAGACCTCAGCTATACCTATAGTTTTCTGAGCACCAAATACAGGGGAAGTCATTGCTATATTTGATAGGATAATTTTTGAGTTGGATGGTTTAAAACAGTAAGTTAGACTTTATTTTATTTTGATAAAATTGCTTTGAATATTTTTCATTTCCTTTATGTGTCATTTTAGGTTTTGGGTTTCTTTGTGGATATATATTTATTTTAAACCAAAGGTGCCAAGAATCATTTCTATGCCATGTAAATGCCTAAAGCCCATAATGATCTTAGGAGACTATTTTCCTAAATGTTTGTCCTCTGTTCTTTTTACCTTTCTTTTTTTGGGAAGTGGGGGTGTTGTTTTGGGGCCATACCTAATGGTACCCAGGGCTTACTCCTGACTGCTCAGGAGACCAGATGAAGTCCCTGGATTTGAACTGGGGAGAGGAGTGCTGTGTGTAATCCTTACACTATCTCTTTGGTGCTGAATTGGTATTTTAAAAGTAAATAATGAAGAGGCCAAGGAGATAATGTCCAGGGGTATATGCGCCTCTGTCTTTCTGAGCTTCAGATCTACATGGTTCCTTAAGCATCTCTGGACTAGCCAGGTGGTCTCCAAGCACCAGAATGGCTCTAATACTCTCAGCACCACAGATTCTGAGTAGCATAGTTTCTGTGAGGCTTCATGTCAAGTTAGTGGCCCCAGGTTTGTGAGCAGCTGTGACCATGTCTATACTGAAAATATATAGGTTTACTATTACAATACTATTTTCTCCCCAGTACATTTCCCATGAATTTTATTATTATTTTTTCTTTTCTTTGTGATGTTAGTGGTGTCATGGGAATTTTTTATTTATTTTTTTGTGGGTCACCCCTGGCAGTGCTAAGGGGTTACTCCTGGGTCTATGCTCAGAAATCGCTCCTGGCAGACTCGAGGGACCATATGGGATGCCAGGATTCTAACCACTGTCCTTCTGCATGCAAGGCAAATGCCCTACCTCCACGCTATCTCTCCAGCCCAAATTTTATTTCTTTTAAATATGGCAATGGCTATCAAATATGGAATCTATACAGTTTTCAGTCACTTTTTTTCTTCTTCATTTGTTTTGGGCCATATCTGGTGATGCTCAGAGGTATTTCTACTTTTTTCTTATTTTTTTAAATATGTATATCAATATATCATCTGCAAATAGAGATAGTTTGACTTCCTCTTTGTCTATTTGGATTCCTTTGATTCTCTTTCCTTGTCTGATTGCTATTGCTAGGACTTCTAAAACTGTGTTGTTAATAATAAGAGTGGAGACCGTGAACAGCCTTGCCTAGTATCTGACCTTAGTGGAAATGCTTTGAATTTTTTGCCATTAAGGATAGTGTTAGCTGTGGGCTTTTGATAGATAACTGTAACTATCTTGAGGAAGGTTCCTTCCAACCCTATTTTGCTGAGTGTTTTCATCATGAATGGGTGTTGGATTTTGTTGAATGTCTTCTTTGTGTTGATTGATATGATCATGTGGTTTTTGTCCTTTTTGTTGATGTGGTGTATGATGTTGATTGATTTGCATATGTTGAACTATCCTTGCATCCCTGGGATGAAACCCACTTGGTCATGGTGTATAATCTTTTTGATGTATTGTTGGATTCGGTTTCCTAAGATTTTGTTGAGGAGTTTTGCATCCATGTTCATTAGTGAGATAGGTCTGTAGTTTTTTATTTTTTGGGTCACATCTGGCAGTGCTCAGGGATTACTTCTGGCTCTATATTCAGAAATCGCTCCTGGCAAGCTCGGGGGGGGGGGGGGGGGACGGACGGACCATATGGGGTGCTGGGATTTGAACACTGTCCTTCTGCATGCAAGGCAAACACCTTACCTTCATGCTATCTCTCTGGCTGTTTTCCCAGATTTTTTTTTTTTTTTTGGTTTTTTGGGCTACACCCGTTTGATGCTCAGGGGTTACTCCTGGCTAAGTGCTCAGAAATTGCCCCTGGCTTGGGGGGACCATATGGGACACTGGGGGATTGAACCACGGTCCTTCCTTGGCTAGTGCTTGCAAGGCAGACACCTTACCTCTAGCGCCACCTCGCTGGCCCCAATTTCCCCAGATTCTTAAGATGTCCCTTTTCGCTGCTGATTTTGTCATTTTCCTCTTTCTTGATGTAGGCCTGAATTGCTATTAGTTTCCCCCTAATTACTGCTTTTGCTGTGTCCCATAGATTTTGACAGTTTGTTTCTTCATTGTCATTCATCTCAAGGAATCTTTTTATTTCTTTCTTAATTTCTTCTTTGTTCCAGCTGTTGTTGCAGAATGTTGTTTAATCTCCAGGTGTTACATTTTCTCCACATCTTTTTACAGTCAATCTTGATCTCTGTTGCATTGTGGTCTGATAGGCTGCTTGGTATAATTCTTATATATGTGACTTTATGCAAGTTAGATTTATAAGGCATGGTCTATTCTAGAGAAGGTTCCATGTGCATTTGAGAAGAATATGTATTCTGCTTTCTGACTAGTGGATCTGTCTAGTGGTGATAGTGGTGTGTTGAAGTCTCCTACTACTATCACATTTCTGTCCATGTGTTTTTCTAGGTTCGCGAGCAACAGTGCCTTACATATTTTGTTGGCTCTACATTTGGTGCAAAAATGTTGATCAGAGTCAGTATGTCTTGGTCTGCTGTTCCCCTGATAAGTAATTTAGTGACCTTCTTTGACTTTGAGAACTTTTGTGAGGCTGAATGCAATTTGGTCTGATATAAGTTTGGCTGTCCCAGCTTTTTTTTTTGTTTGCCAGTGGCTTGAATAATTGATTTTCATCCTTTTATTCCAAGCCTTTTTCTGTCCTGATCTTTTGGGTGTGTTTCTTGCAGACAGCAGATATCTGGTTTTGTTTTCTGATCCAACCCTCTCCTCTGTTTCTTTTAATGGGGGAGCTTAGTCCATTGACATTTAAGGAGATTATTGACTGAGAGGGTTGTTATGCTCTTATATTGTATAGGGTTGTTGTTAAAATTGGGTGTTAGGGTTGTGTAGTTGTTCTCTGAAATGTTGCAAGTTCTTCTTCGTCTGAGAATGTTTTAGTCCTCCCTCCCATGTAAATGAGAGTTTTGCTGAGTAGGGTAGTGACTCTAGATTGGAAGTTTCTTTCATTCATTAGTTTAAATATGTCATTCTACTGTCTTATTGTCTGAATTATTTCGAATAGGAAATCTGGTTTGATTCTTATATTCCTTCCTTTGTACTTGAGGGGTTTTTTTCTCCTTTTGTTCTTTAAAGAGTTCATTTCTTTGTTTTTTTGCTATTTGAATTACTATGTGTCTTGGTGTTTATCTATTAGGGTCTATTTTATTTGGAACTCTTAGATTTTTACAGATGTCCCATTCCAGAGGGTGGGAAAATTCTCTGTTATTGTTTCCCTCATTACTTGTTGTTCCTTTCCCATTTTCCTCCCCTTCTGGTATTTCTATAAGTTGTAGATTATTTCTTTTGTATTTGTTTCTTAAGTACTGATAACTTACATTTTCTTCCAAAGTTTTGTCTCTCATTTCTTTGTTGAGTTCTTTGTTCTTGCTGGCTTGCATTTTGTCCTCGGGTTCATCCAGGCAATTCTCTATGTGTGTAATTCTACTACTGTGGCTTGTTAGTATGTATTTTAGTTCCGTTGGTTCCGTTTGTATGAACTCTCATTTTCTGACAGAGTTCTTTGAGTTGGATGAATTGTTTGTCTATGGATTTCTTACTTTCTTTAGTTAATGATTCTTTGAATTCTATTGCTAGACATTAAATCTATTGCTAGGACATTAAATGCTGATTTTAGGTCCTCATCTATGAAGTTCATATGTTTTGGAGGACTTCGGAATCTATTAGGATTTCTCTCCATATCTTCAGCTACTGGTATCCTTAGTTTCTCATTGTTCTTTGTGTAGGGGGGGTTGGGGTGCTGGAATGTTAGGTTTTTTATTGTTTTTTTTATTTGTTTTTGTTGTTGTTGTTGTTGTTTGGGTCACACCCAGCTGTACTCAGGGGTTACTCTTGGCTTTGTGCTCAAAAATCATATCTGGCAGTATTGGGACCATATGGGATGCCAGGATTCGAACCACCATCCATCCTGGATCAGCTGTGTGCAAGACAAACACCCTACAGCTATGCTATCTCTCTGGCCCCTTAGGTTTTTTTTTAAGAGGTTTGTTTGAATGTGTAGGAGGTGATTGGAGGTAGATCTATTTTAGGGTTTATTTATTTGAGATACATGATTTTACCCAAGTTTGGTAAGGATGTTAGAGTCCAGTTAGTTAGGTTTGGGGGCTATATATTTTCAAAGGGAGAAAAATGTTGTGCCTGCTCTACCTAGGACTGTCTGGTATAGACTTAAGTGTCACCGGGGTTTGTAGGGCAGTGAGATTATGACCAGAGTGTGTAAGTCTGAGTTTGGATCCCTCTTATTGGTCTCCTGATTCCCAGCCCTGATTCCCAGGTTCCACCTGGCACTGGTGTTGCAGTAATGGCATTGCTTTTACTTGGTCTGAGGTCAGATTCCTCCAGTATATCCCCTGGGCAAGATCAGATCCCTCCAGTCTGTCCCCCGATTCCCAGCCCTTACTGGCGATTGCCAAAATCTGATTAAATTTTAAAGATCTAGAGATGAGTTAAACTGAACTTCTGATTTTCTGGTCATTGCTTTTTCATTAGAATTTTCTAGGCTCACATAGCTGCTTGCCAAAGCATTTTTCAATTTTGGTCTCGTAGTATTCAAATTGTGGTCTTGGGTTTGTAGTAAGGCATGA
This sequence comes from Suncus etruscus, assembly GCF_024139225.1. Classification (NCBI taxonomy): domain Eukaryota; kingdom Metazoa; phylum Chordata; class Mammalia; order Eulipotyphla; family Soricidae; genus Suncus; species Suncus etruscus. The sequence continues at coordinate 119,564,606 of NC_064852.1, forward strand.
ATTGATTTTAATTACCATAAATCTTTTCAAGTGTAAGGACTTATCATTTTTTATAAAATCATTTAAGTGGAAGAAAATACCAGAATGATGAGTGTTTTTTAGTGTGTAATTAATGATGTTTATTTTCCAGAAAGTCCAGTGACATAACACATGGGGAATGAAACTTCATCTTCAATTTCTTTGATGTTTTGTCATGTTTACAAATATTTCAAAACTTGTTTTTGAAGCGCATGCATTATGTAATAGTGCCTCTTCCAACTTCCTCACTTTCATTAGTGTTATTAAAAGTTGCAAGAGTATTTTTATTTTCTTCATACAGAAAGAAAAAGTCACTTTTGGCATTATTAGGAAAAAAGAATGAGGAGACATCAAGGAAAAAGATATTGGGAAGCATAGAACCACACACACACACACACACACACACACACACACACACAAAACTCATGAAGTAGAAGGTGTTGCGTTACTGCATAGTAAACTTTGGAGATGAGCTTATTTCCAGATTTTAGTAAGCTTTTACTACTTCTTGGTATCTTTTACTGTTCTAGATAGTTGACCACTGTGAATTTGAAGAGCCTTCCTCACATAAAAGGAAAATGTGGGTCTTCTTTTATTAATTACAGGTTGCTGAATCTTTTTTTATTTGTTTTTGGGTGCACCTGGCGGTGCTCAGGGTTACTCCTGGCTCTGCACTCAGAACTCGCTCCTAGCAGGCTCAGGGGACCATGTGGGATGCCGGGATTCGAACCGGGGTCTGTCCTATGTTGACAGCATGCAAGGCATGCTGTGCTATCGCTCTGGCCCCAGTTGCTGAATCTTTTATAAGTCTGAATCTTATATAAGCTTTTTGCTTCTATCACTAGAAGAAATCACCTGATTCAAAAATCTGATTTCTGTAACTTTTAATTATGCATCATACTCAGGTTCATTTTGATCTGATTTTGAAACCATGCCTAACCAGGAATAGGCAGAAGAGACTGCTTTTTCTTTTTTTCTTTTTATCAGTATTCCTAACTGCTGGTCTACTATTAAAGGAAGCAGTCATTGCTACAGTCCATCCCCCATGCCCTCTCCTGAGCACTGTAGATCTGTATATCTGGTACTGTACCATCGTTCTAGACTGGATTACTTGCCTCACACTTAGGTGCTAGTGTCTTAATTTGTATTTTTTGGCATCTGGTGTCACCCCAATAGAATTTGAGCAGAGATACTTGGTAGTCAGAATGCTTTGTTCCTGACTCTTGATGAGCATGTGGAGATGAGTTACAGTGAAGCTAGAGAGACTTATCACTGATTGTGATTCTTTCAGCTGATTCTGAGCATGTCATTGTTCTCATGTTATAGACATAATCATCTTCTTAAAGGGGGCAATCAGTATCAGATAGACTTGGACTTGAAGGAAAAAGATCTAACACACAAAAGAGTGAGATAAAGGAAACAAACTTTGCATCTTGATTGTTCATCCCTTTTCCTGGGGCTGGATGGAAATAGACACATGGATTGAAATACTGTTCATGGGGCCAGAGCGATAGCGCAGCAGTAGCAGCATTTGGCTTGCACGAGGCTGATCCAGGACGGACTTCGATTCTATTCTGGCATCCCATATGGTCCCCCAAGCCAGGAGTAATTTCTGAGCACATAGCCAGGGGTAACCCCTGAGCGTCACTGGGTGTGACCCCAAAACAAAACAATAAAAAGAAATACTGTTCATGAAGAAGAAAAATGTCATGTAACTGGGATTTTGGAGCTACTGCTTTGAGAATTTTACAGGGTGATGAAAGCTATGTGCGAACTTCTGGTTCCAGTTGTAGTGCGAGAGTAGGAAGATCCTGACAGTCTTTAAAAGCCCTTCCTCAAGCCTTTCTCTACCTCTAACTTCCCAACTAGCTAGTTTGCCCTGTGCTTCACAAGATTTGTTTTGTGGAGTTTTTTTTTTTTTCCCCTATGATACTTGAAAATAGGCCCTGTGAAGTCTGAAACTATTTCCAAGTGTGTGAATACTTTTTCTAATAGCAGATAGAAAGGGGGCATTTGAGATAGATTCATGTGTAATATGGATTTTAAAAGCTTTCAATTTTGGGTTAAAAATGTTACATCCTGTTGCAAAGAAGCACATGACTAAATGAATCTTAAAAATAAGGAATTCCACATAATAGGTTCTAGCAAAACATTGTGGATATTTCAAATATATATTCAACTTTAATATATTTGATGATTAAATTATTGCTGTTGGCTTATCACTAAGTTCTCTTTCTGGATTCTTTTATGTTTATTTCAGAACTTTACCTTTCGATGAGCTGATTCAGAGGGCAGCTGAAGACAAGCATAAAGAATACTTTATTTCAGAGGTAACTTTATTTTCTTTAGATTAAACACTTATCTAGCAAATGAGTGGTCTTTTTTGTTTTGGGGTCATGCCTTGTAGTGTTCAGGGCTACATCCAGCACAGTGCTTGGATATTTCTCCTAGTGGCTTGGGAGATTACATGGTACTGGGGTTAAACTTGGGCTTCCAGTACTTGCTCCAGCTGGAACATTGCTGGGAACAATTGCCTTTTTATTTTTCTCTCTAGATTGGGAATTATAAATGGATTTCCTTTAAGAGAACATCAGAAAAGAATGCACAGAACGTATAACCTTCTCTGATTTGTAAGGTTTAATTAGATACCGCAGTGGAGGCCTCATGCCCCAACCCCAGGGAATTGGAGAGATGAGAGTCTGGAAGCCAAGGCCAACTCAGGAAATAATCCACACATAGTTAAGGGGATGAAACAGGTTCTGGAAATCCCATACACAAGCCTCCTGTGAAGCAGAGCTCAGTCATGGAAAAACTGAAACCATGAGGTCTCTCCCTAATAACCGGGGTCTTTATTAGGAAGCGCAAGGCCACACCCTCAGGTGGAGAATGGCTGGTCAAAGGCACCAATCCAAAGTATGCTTCTAAAGATACTTCCAACCAATGAATAACAAGCATATCCTGAATAGGATGGATACCGATTAACCCAGCACCACAGACCTTAGAACTCACACCATGGCTAATTTTCATTTGGCTCAGTATACTACTCTATAAAATGGAAGTAATAATATAATAATACAATATAATAATAGTAATAATAGTACCTATTCCACTAACAACATAAAATTTGTAAAGTATTCTGGAGTCTGATTGGACTAAACAGATCTGATTGCTAAACAGATCCCTTTAGATTTACCTGAGATGTTTTTTTAAATTTTATTGTCGGGCCTTAACATGCTAAACATTATATTCTATCTAAAATAATAAATTGCTCCTTAAAGAGTCATGAGGTGCCAACTGAAGTGAAAGCAGAGGACAGGAACAAAAGATGAAAGCCTAAATATGATGTAAATGAAGATAAACAAGGACAGTTCTGTCCTCTGAAGCAGCTGCTTAGTTTGAATTCAGAACTCAAAAGGCTTATTGAGGTGTGAAGTAATTGTCTATGTGAATGGGAGCAGTCAGGGCTGGGTGGGAGGAAATAAGGTCTCAGTCTGGGGGCTCAGTGGCCTCTTGAAAAAGTTGCATCCTGTTAGAGGAGACCCAGTGGGAAGCGTTATATCTCATCTTGCTCCCTCGTTGGTTGATTACCTCAAGGAGAGCCTGTGTGGAGTGCAAAAACTGAACTGAACCCCAAGGAATAAAAAGCTGACAGGCATAAGTTAATGATATTCCTCGCAATCTGAGTGTTTTTTTTTTCTGGAAAGACTTCTATAACAACCCATCTTTGGATCTGCAATATTATTTAATTTTATAAAGCTTGAAATGTTAGGATTGGTCAAAAACTCCTAGAATTTTGAAGAACATTCTTTGAAACCTGCATGTACTGATAAGGTTTTAGTTATAAATATAAAACAGTAAATAGTCTAGTTAATCATCAGTTTAATTAATCATCAGTTTATAGTACATTATTAGGTAAATCAGATATATTTTGAAGTTTGCATTAAAATTATAGAGGAGGCAGAGTTCTTTCAGAGAACTGCGCCCCAGTAGTGTTGAGCCAGTGGTGAAGGGGGAGCCCTCCCAGCAATTCACTGCCAGTGGGGCCAGAGGATGCAGCACTGCCTGGGCCCTGTGGTGCCAGAAGTAAGCCGGGTTTCCCTTCTGCTGTCAGCCACATGAAATGCAAGTGCCTTCATATTTGGATGTTTCTCTCTGGCCTCAATACAGCATTCTAGGTCCCCCAAGCCTGCCAGGAGAGATTTCTGAGCATAGTGCCAGGAGTACCTGAGCACTGCTGGGTGTGACCCAAAAACCATTAAAAAAAAAGATAGTATTCTGGAGTTGGTTTAACTCCATACTTGAACTGACATATCTCAGTACTCTAATCATACCAGAAGTATTGGCAAGAATACTTTGTAACTCAAGAAGTTCCTTGTGCTACTTAGTGAATTATAACAAGCATCAAATTAAATTTTCTCTTATGAAGTGATTCAATTCTAAATTATAAATGATGTGACCTGGCATTTATCTGGAGAATTTATATAACCAGAGATAGGCTTAGCAAAATGCGGCATTCCATTTTTGTAGCAATTTATTAACCCGTAATTTATCTCAGTATATATTTGTTATGTACATTTCTTGTTGATCCTTAATAATACATCAATAGATCATGTGTAACTGTACAAATAGGAATTATTTTATTAAGCTTTAAAATACTGTTACAAGTTTAAACAACACCTATCATCAGTTAAGCACTCAAACATGGTATATGTTGTGTTGAGTTCCCTTTAGAATATATTCTACTTAATGTTTTGTGAATTCAGTCATGATAAAATGCAACATATAAAGATATTTCTTCAAGTGGCCACCAGAGAGCATTACTAGAAAGGATAAGAAAACTGAACTTCTTAGAAACATACTATGAGTCAAATATTAATATTCATTTTTTTATATCTTTGCTTCCTAATATTTTTAAGTGACTGATACTATTTTTTTCTTTGGCTGCTTAAGGATGAGAAATACTATTTGCGATCTCTTGGGGAAGACCCACGAAAGGTAAGAAGTTTGAATATAAAATAATTCAAACCTAAGTGGATTTGTATTTTTTAAACTGGATTTTAATGTATATACTCATTGCCTGACATTTGACCTATTTTATTCTTTTTTTTTTTTTGTGGTTTTTTTTTTGGGGGGGGGGTCACACCCAGCAGTGCTCAGGGGTTATTTCTGGCTCCAGGCTCAGAAATTGCTCCTGGCAGGCACGGGGGACCATATGGGATGCCGAGATTCGAACCGATGACCTCCTGCATGAAAGGCAAATGCCTTACCTCCATGCTATCTCTCTGACCCCTACCTATTTTATTCTTAATGGTTCATGTTCTTTTTTTGTTGTTGTTGAGTGAAGGGAATATCTAGTAGTAGCAGAGAAGAAATCCCAGGTCATCTGCACAGAAAGCTTGTCTTCTAGCCTTATTTATTTATTTATTTATTTATTTATTTTGGTTTGGGGGCCATACTTGGCATCGCCCAGGTGTTACTCCTGGCTCTGTGCTCAGGAATCACCCCTGGCAGGCTCAGGGGATATGGCATGCTGGGGATTGAACCCAGGTTGGCCGCATGCAAGGCAAAATGCCTTATTTGCTGTGCTGTCACGCCAGCCCCCTAGGTTGACAATTTTTCTTTTGTCCTCCAGCCTTTGAGTGCTCTTCCTCACTCCTTATTTGTATTCTTTGATACAAAAAGTAAGATTACTAAAGTTTAGTTTGGGTTATTGAGTTTTTAAGTAAGACTATAAAATCTTGCTATTTAAAAGTAATTCAATTTGTATATAATTAAGTCCTATATATTTTCCAGTTGGGCATTCAACATATATATATATATATATATATATAGTTGTAATATAAATTTAATTTAAAATAATTATCAAAATTAAAATAATTCACTAGGGTCAGAGCAATAGCACAGTGGGTAGGGCATTTGCCTTGCATATGGCCGACCTGGGTTTGGTTCCCAGCATCCCATATGGTCTCTTGAGTTTGCCAGGCATGATTCTTGAGCACAAAGCCAGTAGTAACCCAGAACACCTATGGGTGTGGTCCCAAAACCAAACCAAGCAAACAAACAAAAAAATTCACTATATACTTTTTGACATGTGTTCACAGTAAAAAAATGTGCTCTACCATATTAAATCATGGTCCCTACAGAATGATCAAGTGTCAAGTGAGATTTCACACTTCCCTTTATTTCACCATTCAGTTCTTTTATTGTCCTTAAGAATAACCTGGAGGTTTTACAGAGTTGATAAATTCAGGTTGGTTCTTGCATTTAAAACACTTAATATTAGAATAGACACTGACTGTATGACTTAATAAACTTAAATTAGGAAGAACCTATCAATGATGCAGCCTAAGCTTATACATATTGTTAAATCTATACTCTTATTCCATGGCTTGTTAATCCATCATTTGAAAAATCATGTATTGGCCATGGTGAAAAGTATTTTGAAATAGTAAACTAGGTTTGGCTCATTTTTCCTCTATAAGTCCTAATGGCCATCCTTGATAAAAATGCATTATGCTAGTATTAAGCTTATTATTTTTATTTAATAAGATCTTATGTTTTTATCGTTTTTTTTTTTTTTTACATAATTGTGTTTCTCTCAATACAGGATGTTGCAGATATCAGAAAGCAATTTCCTTTATTGGAACAAGATATTAAATTTCCCAAATTCTTCAAAGAGGAACAGTTTTTTTCCAGTGTTTTTCGAATTAGCTCACCAGGACTCCAACTATGGACCCACTATGATGTATGTTACAAAAATGAGTGATTTAAAATAATAACAGATCTTTAATATGTATTCATCAGTCACAGTTTTAGCTTTCTATAGGATATTTAAAGAGCTTTGTTATGTAATGAATTGAAACATGGTTTTTTTCCTTTTTAAATTTTTTTAATTTACAGAACCATGATATACAAAGTTATTGATAAGGTTGAGTTTTAGGCATATTCCCACTACCAGTGCCAACTCCTATTACCAGTATTCCCATATTCCATCATCCTTCACACCTCCTTGATAAGCACATTAGAGAATTTAGTGGTTGCAGCTTATAGCTCATGTTTTCAGTGTTGTTGAGTCTGTGCTTTGGATTTATAGCTATATTACTCGCTCACATTATCAATAAAAGCCCAAATTGTTTCTGAGTTGGCAAAGTCATTTATTTGGTACCAGTAAGCTGCCTTGCCCACTCTACATGATAGGGGGTGGAAAGAAATAAATTTTAAAAATGTGCTATATTTATGACATAAAGTCACTACTTAAATTGTTGTGCAATTAAGATGTAGCTATAACATAGATGTGATAATATAGATAGCATAGGTATGATAACAATATACTAGTTAATTTCCAAGTACTACACTATTTAAATTACAACATGGTTCTATATGTGAGCTGCTACATTTTTTTGAACTAACTTCAAAAGTTACCCTAATTTTGTATAACTGAGTTGAGCTGATTGGTTTCATGAGCAGCCAAATAAGACTATGTGTATAAGATGAGCAGAAAGCACTTGCTTGTCCTATTGCCACATGTAGAGTCCCAGATGCTGTGGGTGAGAGGGCAATCAATGTAGCCTTCGAGGATGTGGGAAAAAAAGCTTTGCTAGCACATCTGTCAGAAGACAGACTCCATCTGAGTTAATAAGAAGTCGTTTCAATTCAACATTTGGATGTGCTCCCAAGCCAGTCACAGTAAATCTTGATAACTACATTTCATTTCAAGCCAAATACAGGCAGTTTGTTTACTTTAACCACTTGCTCGATGGGTTACTCCCCTGGAAAAATGACCTTGTTTTCATCTCAGGCCTGAGCGTCTTATACTGTGGAAAATTATAATAGAAAGTGTCTTTGGGGACTCCCAGTGCTCCAGAGCCTTAGTAGAGGCCTGTGGCTTCCCAGTTCAGCAAACTAAGCACTGCCCAGGTAAAGCAAAGCCCTGCCCGCACCTGGCTTCATGCAAAGCCCCACAGACTATGTGTGAGGCAACTGCTGTTCTTCTGAGTACTTAAAAGCTGGAGCATGGGTTTTGGTCATAGATTGGAAGTGAATTACTGGTTAATGTCAGTCTACTTTTTCCATTTGCCTTTTTTAGGTGGTTTTGTTCTGATTCATCAGTGTGTGTGTTTAAATATAAACAGTATATATAAAAATATATAGTTACATATATTTATAAGCAGTATATGCTTACATATACTGCTCATGTGTGAACTATATGTATGTATATATGTTGCTTTATGAAGTGGCTTTCTTTTTTTACCTGTGGAAAATGGCCATCACATGAGGGGGGATCGTGAGGGTAGAAACCATGATAAGGATGTGGCATGAAGATGTTCATATGATATACATGACTGTGGAATTGTTCAGAATAAAGGCATAATAAATCTGTGGAGAGCCAGAATTTCCAATGATGAGAATTGGAGGCTATCTGAAAGTCTTACATATTCCTTAAAATATTTGCCAGATGTCTGTTGTATTTATTGAACAGTGAGATATATAGACTTGTTCTTAGTTGCTATAATTTTGTAATTTTGTTTGCTTAAATATAAATATATGCACATGTATAAATATTTTTGAACTATTACAAATCTGATGTTAAGCTCAGGATCCCTTGGGAGTATTTTAATACAGTAACTGTAAATGAGATAAATATTATATTTTAGTACATATTTGTGACTTCCTATGAGTGATCTAGATCCTGATGTGATAACTCAAAATACTTGTTGTCATTAGGAACAAAATTCCTCACTGCCAGCCTACCAGGGCCACATGCGACACTGCTTACCCTTATGATTTGTGCCATTGGTTGATTCCTGGGCTCAGCCAGGTAGTGTTCTAGGGGTCAAAGGACTCACCTGAGGGCTATGGAAGTTGGGGGTGCTGTGTGAGGGATTAGACTCAGAAAGCTTGATAAGCACCTACCACTTAAGCCACATACACAACCCACAAATATAGTTTATTATTGTTGTTATTTTTGGTTTGGGGTGCATCTGGCAGTGCTCTGGGGTTACTCCTGGCTCTGTGGCTGTGGGTGGTGCTAAGGGAACTGTGTGTAATGTGGGGATTGAACCCCGGTTGGCCACATACAAGACACGTGCTGTACTGGACTATCACTCGCTCTGGCCCCCTAAATATGTTTTAAACTGTATTTATTACTATATTTTACATTTAAGAATGCCCCTCTTACTGAGTTATAATGGGACTATTGTAAAACTTTACTTAAGATAATTTGCAGGAGGAGATTGGAGATGGTAACAAATGGCAGGGCCCATGGAAGAAGCCCCAGGTCAGTTTTCTGCACTGCTTCAACTTCCAGAACAAGTATAAATCATACTGCTTAGATAGATGTGGTTGATGAGAATAGGGCAGTGTTAGGGAAAGGTAAGGTAGAGACAGTCCATAAGTAATCAGGAATGTTTCTTGCTTTGTGTGTATTTTAATCCCATAGTTAAGAAGAATGTATATAATTTTTTAACATTTTCACACCTAATCTCACCAACAAATTATAATCCCAAAAGTCAAGAAATTATAATCTAAAATTTATAATCTGAGAAAATCAAGAATCTTGCCAAGTTGTATGTCTGTAGAAATAATTGATAAATCAAAATGCCTGTGATGAAATTTTGATGGTATTATATATATTTATGATACCATTTATAAATATTATAAATAATATACTTATAATAATATATTCTATACTGGGGTTGCAGCACCTCTGATATGTGTGTGTGTATTTTCCCACCACTGAGATTTTCTAAGTTCCTTCAGTCTATTAATGGCCTTAGTGTCCTTCCTTGGCAGGTAAATAAAATCAATGACTGACCAAGGAAGAATTCAAATAAGTGTGTGTAGCTACATTCAGTGCTGTAATGGGACAGCAGAGACAAAGACTTTTCTTATTTCAGGTTACTTAATGGCTTGACAGATCCTCCCCATTTCTTATTTTGGGAGTACAGGCAATGCTTAGGGCTTTATTCCTGGCTCTGCGTTCAGGAGGGACTGGATCATGACCGGAGACTGGATCCTCTCTGTTAGCTGCAGGCAAGGCAAACACCCTACTTTCTGTACTCTTTCTAGCCCCCCCATTCTTCCCATTTTAAGGCAAGCTGCAGAAGTATTTTTAATAAAGGCATTGTTAAATATAATGTTTTCATTTTTAGAATGTTATTCTAAGATATATGTGATATAAATCTTAATAAAAGAATCACATGTAAACTATTTTGAATACTGTTGATTCTGTTTATGAGAATTTTCTATACTAATCCATAAATTTTTTTGGTCTTTAGGTAATGGATAATTTCTTAATACAAGTGACAGGAAAAAAGCGTGTTGTACTCTTCAGCCCACGTGACGCCCAGTACTTATATTTATCTGGTAATATTTTCTTTCAAATTTATATTTCTAAAATCTAGTAATATCTATTGCCCTCTCTGAGAAATATCCTTATTCCTAGAAAAACATCTTAGTACTTCTGATTTAGTACCATTGTGTATTTGTGTATGTGCATATGCATAACGAATACAGGATCATGAGATTTTCATATTTTCATAATCACTATGTGAATATTAGTGGTTATAAATTAAGAGTGGATATGGGAAAATGAGCTTTCAGGAAAAAGCACTTCTCTCAGTGAAGGTCTAGTAATTATGCAAAAAATGAACTGTCAGATATTTGAATTTTTGTAATAACTGCTAACTTTACTGAATTTATATTATCCCCTTTTCATCTTTTTTTCAGGTAGTAAATCAGAAGTACTGGATATAGATAACCCAGACTTAACTAAATATCCATTATTTTCCAAGGCTCGAAGGTATGAATGTCTCCTCAAAGCTGGAGATGTCTTATTCATTCCTGGTAAGTTTCTCTGCCTCAGCAATATGCTTATTATAAAATTGGTCTCTGCCAAGAAGTCACTGATTTTTTTCCTTTATCTGTTGTGTCATCCCATAAAGGATGATATTACGCAACTCTGTTTAAGCAGTGGGCTATGGACTAGATTCGTCCATAAACATTCTGTTTGTTTTTTGTTTTGGGTCAAACCCAAAACGCTCAGGGATTACTCCTGGCTCTACGCTCAGAAATCACTCCTGGCAGGCTTGGGGGACCATATGGGAATGCTGGGATTCAAACCATTGTCCTTCTGCATGCAAGGCAAACACCCTACCTCCATGCTATCTCTCCGGTCCCATTCATAAGCATTCTTAATGGGCATGAAGAAACTGTTGCTGCTTACCAGTGGTTTTTAGTCACAGGTCCTAGGACAGATAAGTAACAGTGGGTCCATGAGCTGGGTATAATGGGTAAGGCACTTGCCTTGCATGGGGCCAATATGACACACGGATGGTTCCCTGAGTACCTCTGGAAGAGATGCCTGACACAGAACCAAGAATAAGTCCTGAACCCTGCAGGGTGTGGTTCTCCCCACACATGCCGCCCCTCTCCCCCATAAAAAGGATCTGAGGCATAGTACAAGTAGGGTACTTTTTTCTGCATGCTGCTGACTCAGATTCAAATCCCCAGTACCCCATAGGGTCTCCCAAGCCTACCAGGAGTAATAATTGAGCAGAGAGCCAGGAACCTTGTGTGTAGCCCACAACCCCCTAGAATTCAATGGTCCTCAAACTACAGCCCGCGGGCCACATAATGTATTTATTCCCATTTTGTTTCTTCACTTCTAAATAAGATATATGCAGTGTGCATAGAAATTTGTCCATAATTTTTGTTTTTACTATAATCTGGCCCTCCAATAGTCTGAAGGACAGTGAACTGACCCCTTATTTAAAAAGTTTGAGGACCCCTGCAAGGTATGCAATCTGGGATCCAAGTGTTGGTACAGTGGATAGTGTATTTGCCTTGTAGACAGCTTAACTACCTACAAGGCATTCCTGAGCCCACCAGAAGTAACTTAACCCTGAGCATTGCTGGGAATGTCCCCAAAACAAAACAAAAAAAGTACTCAGTCCAATTCATGTAAACATAATTATTTTGTTTTTAAAGTAACCTATAATTTAATATTATTTAATTCTTCTAAAATATACAGCTTTTTTGTTTGATTTTTGGACCACCCCTGGTGATGCTCAGGCTTACTATTGGCCCTGCTAAGGAATCACTCTTGGCAGGGCTCACAGGACAGTATGACACTGGGGAATTAACCTGCATTAGCCTTATGCAAAGCACAAGCCTCATCTGCTGTACTGTCTTATCAGACTCTTCTGATAGCATTTATTTTATACATTCATATACATTTTATATATTTTAAACATATATTTTTTAACAAAATTTTTAATCTTTGGACTTAAATTAGCAAATTATTAACTTTCTATTCAGGAAGAAGTATTTGAAAGGAAATATATTTAAATTGAAAATTGAAAATTTATTTTAAAAGTAGTTTTTGAATTAAAATATTTTAGGCTTGCTTTTCCTAGAGTACTCTTAGGATTAATTTTTCTATAGAATCTGTCATCCGATAAATCTTCTTTTCACAAAATTAAACAGTATTTGATATGAATACATTAATGTGGTATTGTTGCTTTAATATTCTTGTAGTACCTCTTTTTTGAAAACTCTTAATAAATTAAAAACAAAGAACTAAAACCTTCTAGTGAATATAAATACCAATTAGTTATGTGCTATGTTTTTCATTCTCCTGATCACAAAAGTATGTGTTTTATATAACTAAAGAGCCCGAAACATAATTACATTAGAAATATAATGCCAAGGAAGCTACAAGAGTAAATTTAGACAATTCAGAAAACCAAATGCTGCTCTAAAAGGAAGTCTTTGAGAACAAAAGTCCTGTACTGAGTCAGAAAAGGTCAAAAATACTCATCAAATAAGTGAAATGTTGTGTTTATAAGAAAGGAAACACTTTTGATGTGGTTCTGAGACTCGGGAAATGTAAACAAGTAACACAAAACATAGTTCCAGATTACAGAGCTACAAAACAAATATGACTTTATTATGTCTTTCAAGTTAAAAGGGAAAAAATGCTATTTCCAAAGAACGTAAGGTTGTGCTATTGACACTTTAAATTGGTTGGCAATTCATAAAAGTTAAAATGATTCTGCTAAGAGCTGGGAGTATGCTAAAGAAGAGCTCTTACAAGAATTTTTTCTTGCATTGGCTATATGCAGTCTGTGATATTTCACTGACATTTTGGTTTTAACTGTACATTTTATTTTTAACTTGTTTTTTAAAACTTTCTCTAGCTTTATGGTTCCATAATGTAATTTCTGAAGAGTTTGGAGTGGGAGTGAATGTCTTTTGGAAGCACCTTCCTTCTGAATGCTACGATAAAACAGATACCTATGGAAACAAAGATCCGACCGCAGCATCAAAAGCTGCACAAATTTTGGACAGAGCCTTAAGAACGTTGGCTGAGTTGCCAGAGGAATACAGAGACTTTTATGCTAGGCGAATGGTCTTACACATTCAAGACAAAGCGTACAGTAGAAACTTGGAGTAAATGGATAATGGAGTCAGTGCTGTGAATATCAACTTTTCTGTATAATTTAGCTCGAATGTTGCAGTAGCATTAACAAATTACCTTTTAAAGAGTGTTCAATTTCAAGTTTACAAATCAAGCAAATAAATATGAAGGGCTATTTGTAATTTCTATTTGAGACAATGTTGGGGTTGAAAGCATACTGTACTGGGAGCACCCTCATTTTCAACTGCATATAACTGAAAAGTCCATCTCAAAACAGGAAGAACATGTAATGAAGGAGTTTGCTGGTAGAATAGGGAATAGGCTTCTTATTCAGCAATTCATTGGTATCACCGAGAATCTCTGGGCTTTTCCCCATTCCTCTCTTTCAGGAGCAGCATTGGCACCCTCCTAGGGCTGGCTCATCTCGTAGGTATGCTTGCCAGTAGCAGTTGGGGCTTTGTGCCTCTCATTGACATGCAGTGGGGGAGCCATGCCCGGTCCCAGTGGCCTCTCAATAGAAGAAACGGTGGCCACAGACTCCTTGGGGCTCCTTGATCAGGTGTCAGACGAGTACATCCTTGGCAGCCTCTGGCAAAGGGCAAGGGATAATCCTTTGTATGGTCAAGTCTGCGGAGCTGAATGCTGAATTCTCTTTTTCTGAGGCACATGAAAAGGGATACTTTGGGGGTGGAGTTGGTAATTTTTAATCAGAGATCTCATAAAAGAATAAAAAGACTAGCAATGCCTGTTTATAGTGATCTTTGGAGCTTTTAGAACTACAGCTACTGCCTTGGTCTCCACTGTAGACTTTGAGTCAATGTGTTCAGAACTTAGCAAAGGTTTGCTGTATAAATTAAACCTTGTAGGCTGTTCTGATTCATGAGAACCACTCTGTATTGGATAACAGTCATTTGGATTATTCATTTTATAGCTTATCCAAACCATTTGTTTCTTTCTGGTCATCAGTGTAGCTCTTTAGTTTTTGAGTATTAAAAGCATTATTTTTCAGTATACTTAAAATATCAGTTTTAATGTATTATCTAATGGATAAATATTTCACTGAATATTGCTCTATTCTTTTGTTGCTTTAAGAAAAAACAATTGTGGGGCCGGAGAGATAGCATGGAGGTAAGGCCTTTGCCTTGGGACAGTGGTTCGAATCCTGGCATCCCATATGGTCCCCCATGCCTGCCAGGAGCGATTTCTGAGTGTAGAGCCAGGAGTGACCCCTGAGCGCTGCTGGGTGTGACCGAAAACCAAAAAAAAAAAAAAGAGAGAGAAAACAATTGTAACAGTGAATGAGAGATCCTAATAGTGCTATGGTTATTAAAAACAATAAGGCATTGTATTAGGACTGTGTCATTCTTTGTTTTGTACTTTTATTACAATGCCATTGAAGAAAGACACTTGCCTTGCACATGGCCAACCCTGAGTTTAATCTTTAGTAACTCATAATCCCTTCATCTTGGCCAGTAGTGATCCTTAAGCACAGCCAGGTATGACCAGAAAACAAAAACAAAACAATCTACTCATAACTTGTGTTTAGAGTTATATTGATCTCAGATCATTTGAAGCAAATTATAAGAAAAAAATATATTAATATTATTCTTAATTTGGGCCCAGAGAGAGAGCACAGCGGTGTTTGCCTTGCAAGCAGCCGATCGAGGACCAAAGGTGATTGGTTTGAATCCCGGTTTCCCATATGGTTCCCCATGCCTGCCAGGAGCTATTTCTGAGCAGACAGCCAGGAGTAACCCCTGAGCACTGCCGGGTGTGCCCCCCCCAAAAAAAATTATTCTTAATTTTCTAGGTGTCTTTGAAGTTAATTGCTCAAGTTAACAGACTGGGGTGAAGGAGTGTTCATCTATATATAATTATTAAATTTTGATCTTTGTTTCTTTTTGTGTGTGTGTGTGTTTTTGGGTCACACCCGGCAGTGCTTAGGGGTTATTCCTGGCTCCAGGCTCAGAAATTGCTCCTGGCAGGCATAGGGGACCATATGTGACACTGGGATTCCAACCGATGACCTCTTGCATGAAAGGCAATCGCCTTACCTCCATGCTCTCTCTCCGGCCCCTGATCTTTGTTTCTTAAAGCACCTTAGTAATTCCTTTTGGGGGGATCAAAAGTAAGTCAATCCTTCTGAGTTAGATCAAGTATTTGTTTATAGTTAGCTTTTAATAAGCCTTCCTGAGTTTGCTCATTTTTCTTTAATCAGTAAGAGAATTGGTGCAAAGTATCTGTGTAGTCATAGATAGATACTTGTTAACTAGGAAAACAGATGAGAGTTTTGGCAGTAAATATCTAAATTATTTGGGAAGTAAATTCCCTGTCCATAGGCAAATTAAATAAAACTTTATGAAGCATATTTTCCTTTTTTTTTTTTAAAAAAAATACAGGATTAACTTGTATTTATGATTGGTTAAATACAGAAGGTCAGGCATACAGTTTCTCACTGTTGCTTCAATTTGATCATTCCTTTACAGAGCAATTTGAGATAGATTCTGTTGAAATATTCAAAGTGATTGTCTAGGTGCCAGAACAGTAGTACAGTGATATTTGCTTTGCACACAACCAACCCAAGTTCTATTCCTGGCACCACATGGGATTCCCTAGGTATGTTAAGAGTGACCCCTAAACCAGAGCCAGGTGTAGGCTCTAGAGCACAGCTAGCTGTGGCCTGTAATCAAAAATATAAATGAATAAAAATGATTGTCCTGGCTCAGTCTAGGTAACAAAACTGGAATTATAGTTGGACCAATTTGAGAATTTCCTGTTCTATGTTAATACCTCATTAATGAATTAGTTACATGGTTTTGTAATTATAGCTACTGTTTGGGGCTTAGCTTGACTTACAAAGGTTATTTTCATCTACTGGCAAAACTTCTATATTACTCCACATAGAAAGGCATACAAAGCAAGACTCGTGATGAACAGTTACCAATAGAGTAGAGGATGGAGATGATAAGAATTAGAAAAATGAGGTGCAGGGCCAGAAGAATAGTACTGAGGGGAGGGTGTTTGCCTAGTATGTGTCTGACTTGGGTTCAGTCCCCAGCATCTCATATGGTCCTGAGCACGCCAGGAGTGATTCCTGAGTGCAGATCCAGAAGTAATTCGAGCACTGCTGGGTTTGGCCTCGAAACAAACCAAAACAAAAATGAAGTGCAGATATATATGGATAGAGATACATCTATATAGGCAAGGGAGTTTTTTAAAACACCAAATGACAGGATTTAAAAAAGGGTTTAGTTTGCATTTGTATAAAACAAACATGTCCAAAGTGAACATTTGTAACTGTGTAGCATTATTTAAGCATATCTACAACAGTGAAGATGGCTTCTAAATAGAGGTTGAAGAATGGAATCTACAGTTGTGAATTTTTAATATATTTTTGGACCTTGTATTTATTACCTCATCAAAGTAAATTCTGAAAATATACATATAGGTTTTAATTATTGGCTTTTGATGAACACTGAAAATTTGTCTTTGTATTGGAATTATATCCAGTTTTAATCTATTATTCAACAATTGATGTTTAACTTCTGGCTATGAAGTACCAAAATGGAAAACAAAAGTCAGTTAAGTTTCTTTTGAATCTTCATCCTTTAGAACACTAGCCATGTCTAGCAAATTTGGAAAGAACCTTAGTATCAGCTAAGTCTTTCTCAGCTATCTAAAATTGCTAACAGACTTAGAAGCTGAATATAAGAAGTTAACCTAAAAAATAAATGCAGGAAGTTGGAAGCAGGTCTGTCTGTCTGTCTGTCTGTCTGGAGTTAGATCTCTCTGACTCCTTCTACTAGTGCTTAAAAAAGAAATGATTGAGGAGAAACTGCCATAGGTTGGCAGCCAACCATACATCTCTAGGAATACCTTCAAGTCTTGCTTCTAGCACACAGAACAAGACTGGTTAAGTGTCTTAAATATGCCAAAACTGTATCGCCGTTTTACCATTTTATGGGATTCTAAAATGACAGTGAAGTGACTGCTTGTCTATGCCCACTTATAGCTGTTTACCCTTTTCTTAAAAAACACCTGGAATTATCCCTATTTCTACCTAGGAATCTGTCATAATTCTTGAGACTCAAAGAGTTTGCCTTACTAATTTAGCCTAACACTTCTTTTCCAGGAAAATACAAAACAAACTTCTCAACCCTGACTCCTGGAAATCTACTTCTATGAGTAACACTCCAGTTGTACCCAAGGCTGCTACCACTCCACTTCGCCCCCATCTTTTTCAGGAACTCAATTCTTACTGTGGCAGTATGCTTCTCACACATCTATTTAAATGAGGCATACGATTCACCCTTTTAAGAATGCTGCCTTTGGGCCCGGAGAGAGAGCACAGCAGTGTTTGCCTTGCAAGCAGCCGATCCAGGACCAAAGGTGGTTGGTTCGAATCCCGGTGTCCCATATGGTTCCCTGTGCCTGCCAGGAGCTATTTCTGAGCAGACAGCCAGGAGTAACCCCTGAGCACTGCCGGGTGTGGCCCAAAAACCAAAAAAAAAAAAAAAAAAAAAGGAATGCTGCCTTTTAGGCCTTAGACAGGCCAAGTGCTAAAGTGCTGGTAAGCAGCCAACCCTGGTCTGTCCTTAGCACCAGTGTCCCCTGAGCACTGCTAAGGATGACCCAAGGGAGGAATAAACCCTGAGCATAGCCATTTGTGGCCCAACCACCCTCCCTGCACCCCAAATACTTTACACAGATTTTTTTTCCACCTCCAGCCTTAATCTAGTTCTCATTTCTTTTTTTTTTATTGATAGGCCACACCCAGTAGTGCTCAGGGGTCACTCCTGGCTTCTGCATTCAAATCGCCCCTGGCAGGCTGGGGACCATATGGGATACCAGAAATCGAACTGGGTCCCTACTGGTTGGTCACATGCAAGGCAAACGCACTACCACTGTGCTATCTCTCCGGCCCCTCTAGTCCTCATTTCTGCATTCACATCTTAAGGACCATTTTGTCTGTACTATATCCTAAAATTGGGTTCTAACCAAGTCTAAGAACAAAAGGAGCTGGAGTGATAAGAACAGCTGGTAGGGCATTTGCCACGCTTGTGGCTGATCCCATTTAATTGCTGGCACCCCATATGGTACCCCTAAGCCCACCAGGACTGATCCCTGAGCCAGGAATAAGCCTTAAGCACCAAAGGGTGGGTGTGGCACAGCTAAAGGAAGAGAGATGATTGGTGGAAAGGGGAATAATGTGTATTTGTGAGATTTTGTTTTCTAGGAACTCTGAACAGAAGAATGAAAATAATTTCGATTTTAAAAATAGGAAGTATTCTTATAGAAAAGAACCACAGCTGGCTTGGATAAACATAGCTAATGAAGGCATATAAACCCAAAGGTGAAAAATAGAAACAAACAGCTTCCTTTCAAAGAACTAAAGTTTTAACATACTCAGTAACATGAAGCACATACACAGTTCTGTGAGTTAATTTTAATACAGTTGCACATTCATATTCTGGTGAGAATAACCTTCACAGTTGTATGACTATTTAGTTGACTATTTCATACCACAATCCAGAAGAATATAACATATACAACAGTTTTAACCATGTGAGTGTTAAGATTATATGAAGATGGATCAACTTAAATGCCTCATTTTGATGCAACGGCAGTACCAAGAACCCAGTGAGTTATTTAATGGAAGTAAAGTTTTGGCACATTCACGTGACTGAAGAGCTAAAGACCCAAATTTCAGGTTTTGACCCTGAACGTCTTACATTTGCCATTTTAGCTTAATCTGTAAAATAACTTCTCAAGAGTATTCTGCATTTGCTACACAAGAATGTAACCAAGAATTAGAAAAAGTCTTCCAGTCAGTGCTTTATGAGAAATATATAAATCAAATGCTAGAATTAGGCTGATTTGTTTTTCATAATGGGAATTTTGAGTTTCAAAAAAAATGACAGGTATTTTAAAGAAACTGAAACAATATTAAAGAACTTTGTCCTAAAAACTCATCCACAAATCATTGACTACACTATTCAGTAGTCAACAGAATTAAGGATATTCAGACATATAAACATTGTCTTTTTTAAAGATTTTAGATCATTTGGGTTACAAAATACTAAGTTTTGGTGACCTAAACCGGCCAGTAACGTCCCTTCAATTATTTTCTAATTATGAGTCATAAAAACCATAACTCCCCTTTTATTGTAATTGAAATTATGTTTCAGTGTAGTTTGACAATGGATCTTGACTTTCCTAAATGTATGTATATGGGTCAAGAAAACTGGGCAGAATGAAACCTCATACAAATTATGTAGCAGTGTTAAACAAATTCCGTTTCTGAGCCAAAACAAAATCACTGTGCCTTCAGACTTTCCCTTTTAACTTTTCATATAGCAATATAATTTAGCATCTTTGCCAAAGAGAATTGCTTTCTTTTGCCAGACAAAAATCATGCTTCTGGAGTAATATAAAGATCTATAGAATTTGTCTCCTTTTAGTAAAGCACTAACAGTATTAGATATTTTACTTGTTAGTCTCTTGCAAAATTGCAATAGGAAAAAAAAATCAACTCTATAGTATATATTTCTACACAAAACACAATTATGTTCAACTTTTTTTCAACTTGTTTAAAAATTATGCAACACAGATTTCCAGAAGAATTGTTTTTGGCGAAAGTTAAAGGAACTCTAGCATATCTTATCCAAAAGTTGTCAAAAATTAAGCCACAGTGTAATGTTTTAAAAAAAAATCAGCTTTACACTAATGTATTTCAAAACAAATATATTTTGACTCAAGAAAAACACTTGGTGGCACATTGAAAAATGAGCCCATGACATGAGCTTACAAAATTTAAGAGACAGCATTTAGTTATTCTAAAATGACAGAAAACATCAATGCCTTTGCCTGTGACTCTGAAGAGAAAATGTTTCCACTCAAATTTTAACTGCCAAAAGAGCTAATTATAATTACAGTGTTAACCAAAATGAGACTGAAACATTACTCAGAAAATTAATTGTTTGTAACTAAGTAATTTTACCTTTCATGAGGCTATAACCTTTAGGATCTTTTATCTCCTTGTGAGATTATCACAAGCCACCTCTGAAAAAACTTCACATTCATATGGAATACCACTGCCCATTACAATCATATGTTTGGAATGTCTGCTTCCTCCTGATACAATACCTCTGCGAAGATCTTATCAGAATTGATAGTACTTCAACTCTTCTGCAGAACAGGCACATTTTTAATCTTATGGTCTCAAAATACTTCATGAATCCTGAAGTGATTCTCTATGGAAGGATTTTCATTTACAAAATGAAGTTGGCTCGTCACTTGCATACCCAAGTCTCCAAGGATCTGCACAAATTTCTTGTGCTCCTTCCCAATCCATGATCTCATTGGGTCTCGTACTTGGTAAGGTGTTACGTGCGTGTGAACAACAATTCCTGTTTGAGCAAACTCTTTCAAGATTTCTGGGTCAGTGATCCATGTGTTGCTTCCTCCAGAATGACCCCCATCTAGCCAATATATTGTTCTGATGCTTTTGATGAAAGTGTCCATCTCTTTGTCTTTCTTGGCTTCCTCCCATTCAAAAAGCAACTGATTCAAAACGACACAACCTTTACTGAATCCAACCAAAGTAAAAGAGGCACCGTTTAGTGAGGGTGGATGAAAACTCATGACAGGCTCGTCAAAATGTTCACAGATGTTCTCATTTCCTTTCTGACAACCATTAGAGGGAGGAGAAGAGCTGGATCTACAATTTGAAACTCTGGAGTCCTTGCTCAAATCTCTTGTATTCTTTGGTAGAAAACTGTTTTGACTTAAATTAAAAGCATTAACTACTAACATATAAAGGTGTTTCAAGGCTCCAAAGTTGTTGTTGTGTTCAGGTGCACCAAACATATTGCTTTTCACAAAATTGTCATAGCAGGTGAATTTGTGCAAATGCATTCGAGAAGACTTGATCACCCAGATGTAGCTATTGGGGAAACGATGGGCCAACATGGTGGCAACATTTTCTAGACTCCAGTCTGCCCACTGGTAATTCTCAGGATGTCGTGTCATAGTTTCATGGTAATTCTAAAAGTCAAGAAAAATGGAAGAAGTATTAAATACAAGAAATTATTACAAAAAGATTCCCAATTTTGTTTTGTTTGTTTGGACCACATCCAAGTAACACTTGGATTACTCCTGGCAGGCTCAGGGACCATATGGAATGCTAGGGATCAAACCCAGGTGGCTGCGTGCAAGGCAAATCCCTACCTGCTGTGCAATCACTCTGATTTTCGTTTCACAATTTTTATTTGATATATGCTATAATTTCTGATACATAATTAAAAAATAAACTTTGTTCATGAGGCTTTAAAAATACTATTTAAAAAATATATATGTATATAATATATATTTCTATTAAAGTTGTTATCCTGAAGGAGGCCCCACCCCCGGAGCAGCCACGGCAGGTCAGAAATCCCTTTCCCTCTGCGAAGATAAGCTGGGCACGACCCCCCCCCCATAAGTGCTCGCCACCTCAATTTTGTGGACCCTATCTTTTTTGAGTGTGATTAAGAAACAGGAAAAATAAAAAAAAGCTTTTAAATTCTAACTGCGTATAAACAGCCCCTCCCCCAGGGTTTTACTCTTGTCGATGCACTCAAAAATTGCTCCTGGCTTGGGGGGAACATATGGGACGCTAGGGATCAAACCAGATCAGTCCTGGATTGGCCATGTGCAAGGCAAACACCCTACTGTTGTGCTATTGCTCCAGCCCCTTAATTTTTATTTTTTAATTTTATACATATACTTTCTTTTTTTAATTTTGCTTGTTTTGGTTCTGCTTGGTGCAGAATTCTAGAAGAAAATGTCTTGCTTGAGGGGCCAGAGCAGTTGCACGGAGCACTAAGGCATCTCTGCCTTGCTGGTGCTAGCCTAGGACAAACTGCAGTTCGATCCCCAGCATCCCATATGGTCCCCCAAACCAGAACAATTTCTAAGTGCATAGCCAGGAGTAACCTGAGTGTCACTGGGTGTGGCCCAAAAAAAACAAAAAATAAAAAACAGTCTTGCTTGGGTTATAAAAGCTCAGGTCAAAACCAGGGCACAGAGATCGTAGAGCCTGTCATTCTTACCCCCAAATGCACCAGCAATATAATACAGCATGATTCCCTTTTGCATGGGCATATTAAGAAAGGGAAAATTTTATGTATAGAAATAAGCTCTTATCTACTATGGATAAAAACCCATAAATTTTATAGTATAGGGGCACCTCCCACTCTGAACATTTGTCATGGGAACTTGACTTAGACTCCATGTGATCCAACAGCAACTGTCCAACCCCAAACCCTAGATACCAACCATAAAACTGACATGGTTCCCTGCAACAGCACCAGGAATCAAACTCCCCGCAGGGAGTCCCTAATAATGCTCTGGCACTGACTTGCGCCAGGAGAATATGACACCCCGACGACAAGGAAACAACTTGATCTAAGAACAGGTTGCCCGAACTCATCACTTAACTATAAGATGGAATCAGAAGACATTCCATCATTTGATCTGTGAAAAAAAAAAAATCACTAATCTCAGAAGACTGACTTTGACAATTGTGCCTGAGCAGAACTTTTCCTGAGACCAACAAGAAAGACCCTAGCCGTATGCTTCAGCTTAAAAGATTTGTACAAAACCAAAGATCTCTCATTTCAGAGGACTGACTTTGACAACAGCGACTGAGCAGAACTTCTGGAACCAAAGTAAAGACTCTATCCTAGACTTTGTCCTAGGATCTGTGCAAAAAAAAAAAAAAAAAAAAAAAAAACAAGATTACTAATTACAGAAGACTACAGCAACCTAGATGGAACATAACTTCTAAAACTGTACAGACTCCATCCTAGACTTTGTCCTATGACCTGTGCAAATATCAAGATCTCATTACAGAGGACTGATTTTGTCAATCACAAATGAGCAGAACATTTCCAGTCACCATAAAAAGACCTTGGGGTTTGATAATGAGCATGTCCAGAGCCTGTAGTTGTTCCCATGACAGTACGCTTCAAGAGTGGAGAAACCTTGTATCTTTAGAGCAAGGGAATTCCCTTTTCAATTTCCCCAATACTTACTATGCCTATGCAAAAAACCAAATCAACCAACAAAAAACAACACATAACCTTGCCACACTAGCCCTCCTTCCTTTTTTATTTCCTCTTTCTTGTTGTTGTTTATTGCTTAGAAGCATTTCCTGCTTGGCAAAAATCAACCATATACCTCTGTCCAAAAAGCTAATAGAATTTCTGGCTTCAAAAAGAAATGAAGAGTGTCAAAATGAAATGAGATCTCTTGTATTAGCATTTCAGATTTCATCAAGAGTTGTGTTATATTCTGGCCAACAAGTTTTCAAATAGCTTAGCAGGTACTCAATAAAAGTTAATTATCATTAGGATCCTCCCCCTCTTCCTCTGGGGCTCCCTCAATAGCTAGACCACAAAGCTCTGAAAATAACCGGTGGCAATGCCCAGAGAGGGAAATGTCAATTGAGGACTGATTAAACCAGAGTTCTTAAATCTAAAAACTAAAAATGATAAAAACACCGTTTTTATCAGTAGTCAGCTAGATGTTCTGAGATGAGAAAAATAAAACTACATAAAATTTTCACTTTGTAATCCAAAATTTGTTAAGTATTTATTCTAAAGAATCCTTTGAAAGTGGTAAATCGCTTCATGTAAAAGAAACACATAAAACCACCGCCTTACTCTATCTGTCATGGTGGTATCACCATGATCTCACAGAACATTCTGTGATGATGGAAAATTCCTATCAGATAGTGACTGACCATCCTGTCATGGTTTATACTTGTTTGTTTTGCCCATTACAGCACCCACAGATCTACTGGGCTGCCAGGACTTCTTGAGAAAAAGGATTTGCACTTGGATTCCATTCAAGTTCACATGCATAGCTAATGACAACCGTATTACACAACAGGTTTAACTAGAAGACGCAGTTCTCCAGGACACCTTCATGGGTATTCGCAAAAGCTATAAAACGAATCATAAAGATAACATCAACCCCTTTATTCCCCCCCCATAAATTTGACTAAATTGGGGGAGCAGCCACATAAATACATGCGTCTTTCCTTTCCTCTCTACCCCAACCTGCTATTGTTCCTTCTGATTGTGTTGAGTGTTGCACACCGTTAAGCTGTTGTTGGGGTTTGCTTTGCTTTTGCAACTGCCGCCGAGGTTGTGGGGACACCACGTGGTAGGTGAATTCACACACACACACACACACACACACAGACACACACACACACACACACACACACAAATGCACAGACGCATTATATATCAGGTTCCTTCTAGGTCTGAAACTCTACTACCTCGAGGCCTGGGCCATCGCCCTCAAGTCCCTCCAAGGACACCTTGAAAAGGGGGAGCTCCCAGAAAAGGGGAGGCCGGGGCGTGCAGCAGGCGGCTTAGAAATCTCCTCTGTGTGTGTGTGGGGGGGGGGTTGTAATAGAGGAGCCACCCTCGGGGCAGCCTGCCTGCAGGGGATGGAGGGATTCGGGGTGAGGTCGAGCGAGGCCGGGCGGGCGTGGACGCAGGTGCCGTGGGAGGGAGGCCCCGGGGTTACCTGCACATCCCCGGGGAAATAGAGGACATGATGCTGGGGCGCCGGGCGCGGCGGCTCTTCCTCCGCCCCAGGGGCGCCCCTCCGCGCCGGGCCCTCCCTCTCCGCCAGCAGCAGCAGCAGCAGCTCATTGCAGCGCTGCGGGTCGGCGCCCGGGACCGCCGAAAGCCTCACGCACCGCTGCGGGCGCAGAGCGCTGCAGCCGCCGCCGCCGCCGCCCAGGCTCATGGTTCTGGCCGGAGTCGGGCAGCCAGAGGCGGTTCCGAGTCGCAGAAGCAGCGACGGCGGCGGGGGAGACCGCAGGAGCCCCGGGCCCCACATGGGCCGCGCGGCTGGCAGCGGGGAGTCCGGGGCACGATGGGCGGAGGGAGGGCGGTGTCAGGCCCGCACCGTGCGCCCCCACGTCGGGCTCCGCGGCCCGGGCGGGATTCAAGCCC
This sequence comes from Suncus etruscus, assembly GCF_024139225.1. Lineage (NCBI taxonomy): Eukaryota > Metazoa > Chordata > Mammalia > Eulipotyphla > Soricidae > Suncus > Suncus etruscus. Next base: position 119,590,061 of record NC_064852.1, read on the forward strand.
GGGACGTCCCGGTAACGGCGGCCCGGCCCCGCCCCGGCCCGACGTGCGCACGCAGCGTAGCGTGCGTCATGCAAGGGGCGTGCCCGCGGCCTCATAGCCACGCCCCACGGCGCTAGTCTGTTTGGGTGGGCGTGTCCCGAAGAGTAACGTCTTGTGATTGGTGGATTCTGCCGGGACCCGGGAAACTCGAAAGGAATCTTGGGAAGAAAAGCTTTCTTCGCGCAGGCCGTGGCGGAGCGAATGCAGCAATGCGTGAGTTTATCCAGCCCGGTTTTCAGATTCTTTCGTCCTTGAAGGATGTAAGTACTCAGAAATCTATGGGAAGTGTGGCTTGGACCGAAGGGCTCTTCCGCCTTTTCGACGCTTTTCTTTTTCGGAAACAGGTTTGGTTTGGGAGCCACCCCGGCGCTGCTCCAGGCTGACGGACTCCCTGGTTCTGCGCTCAGGTCTGCCTGACTCCCGGTGGGCTCCGGGTTTGGGGACCCTCTGGGGAAGCGGCCCAAGGCCCGCAGGGGCTGGGACTCGGTCTCCTCCAGGCGCGCGAACTTCTAGCGACCGCCGAACCGGGCCCGAGAGAGGGAAGAGAAGCAGCTAAGTCTCCTCTTTATTCCTCTGTGCCTGAGTCCTGCTGCCGCCGCCCAGGGTTTTCCAAGAGTTAGATGGAGGCCTGGGTTCAGATCAAAAACAAAAGGAAACCGTGTTAGTGTCCAGAAATCGAAGGACTAGGCCGCACAGATTGGATTCCAATTTAAGCTTTATTCCGCCTGCCAACAGCTCCTAACTGACTGGTCAGGGTTCTCTCCCACGAGGGGTGCCAAAGAACCCCGCCCAAGGTCGTGAATGGGATTATATAGGAGAGGGGTATACGGAGGTTCCAGCTTTCTGATGATCTCCAAAATAATTGACTCTTCTCTAGGGGTACCTTCCCATTGTTCTTCTGTCCCTCCCTAATAGGCTACCTATATGGCCAGGTAGACTGAGATGGTTCTATGGAAATAGGCTCACACCATGTGGTCCTTAAAAAATGGAGTCCCTCCTTATTCAGAATTTAGGTCCCAACAATAGAAAGCAGGCAGGCAGCATTTTCCCGATGCTTTAATCTCTGCCCTCTCCTTGCGAACTTCATTGATTCATTAGTTTTGATTAGATTGATTGATTTGATTAGCACCACACCCGGTGGTGCTCATGGGTTACTCCTGGTTCTGCAAATCTTCCCTGGCAGGCTGGGGGACCATATGGGATGCCAGGAATCAAATGGGTCCCTCCCGGGTCAGCTGCATGTAAGGCAAATGCTCTACCGCTGTGCTATCTTTCAGGCCCCTTGCTTGGTCAGTGCACTATCCCCTTAAGAAAGCTGCCACATCAGTCAGCTGACATATGAAAACTTGAAAAGAAATAGAAAAGGCTAGTATAGTTATTAATTTGCTTTACTGCCTGCTTAAGTTTTTGCTTGACCACCCTGCTTGTTTTTCCTTCCTGACCTCCTTATCTGAATACCCCAGATGTGCACAGCTCCTACGTAGGTTGATTCCTATGTAGACTGTCTTCCTTATCACAGGCCCCTTACTAAAACTTATGATTTGCTTTCTCCTTCCTCTTTCCCCTTGGCTGTTCAATTAGCTGCCGTTGCGACCTTGCAGAATTACGCGTGGAAAAATCTTCAGCAGGACTATGAACCAGGAGACTTGGCAGTACCACATCCTTACAAACCTGGAGGTCAGGTCCCGGTGAGGCGGCACCGTACTTAAAACTCTGGAGCCTCAGTGGAAAGGACCCTACGTTGTTCTCCTAACTACTCCAACTGCAGTCAAGGTGGACGGAGTTGCCTCGTGGAAACATGCCTCGCATCTGAAGCCTGCCCCTGCAGAACTGGTTCAAAATGACTGGGAGGCAGAACGAACCGAAAACCCTCTCAAAATTCGACTCAGGTGCCTGTAGTCTTCTGCTGTTGCTACTTCCCCTCCTACCCTCAGTACTAGGGGGATTTGAACAAAATGTTGATCCGGAAAAGTTAATAAGGGCTCTGTATGGAAATCCTTGTGACTGCCAGGGCGGGTATCACCTCAAGCCTGGACTCCGCTCCACACAGTCGGTTGACTGTGGATCAAAGATTGCCTACCTTCAATTTCGTCCCTCCTCCTCTACAGGGGAAGTCAGACAAGAATGGGTATGTAAGCAAAAACCCCAACCTCTACCCCCGACTTCGGGAGGAACCTGCCCTGTTAATTGTGTAGAGCTGACCCAGGTACATTCACGGTGTTATAAGACTTACCAAAAATGCATCAAAAACAACCAAAACTATTTGGTGGCTAGGCTAACTAGCACCTACGAAGGAGGTACGGGTGGAGAATGGGGACCTGAGGTTTTCAAAACCCCATATGAGACAGCCGACTGTCGGGCCTCTGTTGGGGATGTGGTATGTTGGCCTCTTAAGGCTCCGGTTCACATCTCTGATGGTGGGGGACCTACAGATCAGGAAAGAGAAAGAAAGGCAATAGAGTGGGCCGAACAAGAAATCCAAGCCCTTGTGCCAAAGTGGCCTAAACATCCTTCCCTTCAGGCCCAGGTGCCAGCTGAAGAACTGGATCCAAATACTCAAGGCATTCTAGAAACTACTCATAGACTTTTAAACCAAACAAACCCCTCTTTGGCTGCGGATTGCTGGCTATGTATGAAAATGAGTAACAATTGGCCGCTAGCCATACCAGTGCCAAAAAGCAAAGCAATTGTTAGTGGCCTCCAGAACTGTACTTATGTCAAGCCTTTTAAGGTAGTTCCCTATGGTTTTAACTCCTCTATTTGTTATGCCCGAAATACCTCGCTAGAAGTGGACTTAGGACAAATAGAAGCTACTAGCTGTTTAAACATTTCACAAGTGCCCCCAGACCTAGGGTGCTTACCCCCAGGGCAGGTATGGGTCTGTGGAGGAAACCTAGCCTATTCTTTGCTGCCGCAAAATGGAACAGGCGTCTGTATTCCAGCCTTACTCTTGCCTAACATTGATATTGTCCCAGGAACAGAACCCATCCCACTCCCAAGCATCGATCTCCTAGGTGGAACCTACGTTCATCGCTCTCGCCGGGCAGTCACGTTTTTGCCACTTCAAGTAGGCTTGGGCTTGGTCCGAGGGCTCGGGATGGGGGCCGCAGGACTAGGCATTTCATTAGATCGTTATGACAAGTTATCCGAAAAACTTATTTCAGATGTGGAACAAGTGTATAAGCCAATACAAGGCTTACAGGACCAGCTTGATTCTTTAGCCCGGGTTGTCTTACAAAATAGACAAGGATTAGATCTTATCCTAGCTGAAAAAGGTGGGCTTTGTGCGGCCCTGCAAGAAGAATGTTGTTTTTATACCAACAAGTCAGGAATAGTGAGGGACAGAATTAGAAATCATCAAGAAGAATTGGCAAAGCGAAGAAAGGAACTTTATGAAAGACCGCTATGGTCCCTGTGGGGAGGAATACTTCCCTATCTGATACCGGTGTTAGGCCCCCTTTTAGGTATATTAATGTTAGTTGCTATAGGACCCTGCATTAACCGACTTACTGCTTTCATTTGCACCCAAGTTGGGGAGGTTAAACTCATGGTACTAAAACAACAATACCAGGAATTATCCCCAAGTGCAGAGGAGTATTTGGAAAGGCAAGTGCCTTGACGATGATTCTAAGCATAGAATCAGGCACAACTAGAAGTGGGGAATGAAAAGAAGTAGAAAAAGCTAATATAGTTATTAATTTGCTTTACTGTCTGCTTAAGTTTTTGTTTGACCACCCTGCTTGTTTTTTCTTCCTGACCTTTTTATCTGAATACCCCAGATGTGCACAGCTCCTATGTAGGTTGACTTCCTAATCACGTTTTTCCTATGTAGATTGTCTTCCTTATCACAGACCCTGGTATGTTTCAGGCAGGCTTTTCTTATCATATAGCCGCTGGTGTAGTTCCCTATGTTGGTAATTTTCCATTTTCTTTTAGGTCTGTTTATCCCTTATAAGGAAACAATGACTAAGTGTGGTATTGCCCTTGCTTAAAAAGTATATAAGCTGTGTGTTTTAGGGCCTCGGGGTCTTTTGCCTCTGTCCTGTTGCGGACATGCACTAGATCCTGACCAGCCAGAAATAAAGAACTCGCTTGAGCATTTGGCTGAGCGTCAGTCTCTTCATTTCTCTGCATCGGGCAGCTGGGATTGGGACTTTCGGGCCTTTCAAACTGGCACACTTATTCATCCTAGAATGGCCCACATTCAATGTGGATGACCCCCCCTCCTAGAAGAAGTCTAGACCTGCAGGTCATGCATCAAGTCTGTTGTCTTAGCCAAGCCTGGACACGTGGACCAGATACCATACATATTGAGTTGGCAGTATCTTTTAAAAGACAACACACACACACACACACACACACACACTCACCCCTGGTTACAACCTTTTCTTCTCCAGAAGGTCCTAGCGACTAGGAACTGACAGAAATTGGATGGCTCTCCTACCCTATGCCCTTTTCCACGTCTGGAATTCCTCAGACATGAAAATCTTACCCCCTGCGAGATTCTATATGACAGACCCCACCTATCTTTCCCAGATCCATTCCCAGCTTATGGAAGAACTAAATTTCTTTTCAAATTTCTCACTGCTATCCAGGGTCTCCAGACAGCCCAGAACATCATTTTTCCTGCTCCAACGGGCCTATGAATCACCTGTGAAATTGCACGGAATAAATCCTGGTGACCTTGTCTGGATCAGGCATCGTCAGGAGACTCTGACTCCCCAGTAGAAAGGGCCTCACACCTCGATTTTCACAACTCCAACAGCTGTAAATGTGAATGGCATTAGAACCTGAATCTACCACACCCATGTGAAGCTGTTTCCTGGGATCTGTCCATAGATAATCTGCTGAGCCACCAAGTCTCAGACAAGAAAGGCCATGAAGAACTTGGCCTCACTCAGAGGACTGCTAAAGCTAAAATGATCACTTCTGACTGTATTGACTGTTTTTCTGTGTCTTCTGAGCCTGTTCATTCCCACTACTGGTTCATTCGTCCCCCAATCCCCAAGAACCACATAATCTGACCTGGTTGGTGTTTAACACAGCCACTGGGAAAGTGGTGGGGTCAGCTTCCAAAGAGGTACTCCATGGAACCTGATACCCTGAGCTCATTTTCGATCTGTGTGACCTCGTGGGGAGCTCATGGGATGACCAGGCCCATCAGGCCTATGGGTGCAGAGGACCAGGCCCACACACTGGGATACAAAAACACTATTTTTATGTTTGCCCAGGGAGCACCCATAGTTCAGAATGTGGTGGATTTGGGGACTATTTCCGTGGGGACCGGAACTGTGTGTCTACGGGGTACATTTACTGGCCTGCTCCTCTGGAGTCAGACTTGATCCAGGTTACTAGAAAATGGGAAGGAGTTACCTGGGACAAATGTAAACAAGGGAATTGTACCCCTGTGAGCATCAAATTCACAGGGGAAGGCTGAGGAGACCCAGTGGTATCGGGGACTCACCTGGGGCCTCTGCTTATATGCCACTGGAAAGGACCCAGGAGTACTGTTTACCATCCAGTTGCAAGCTGAGCCTCAATACCACCCCACCCCCATCGGCCCCAGTCCCGTCCTGGTTCCACCAACACCGGTCCCAGTCCTGACCACTCTAGCATCAGCCTCCCTCTCCAGTGTGCCTGCTCATCCAAGAGATTCAACAGAGGTGAGTAAACAACACCCTTCCACTGAACCACTGGGCATACTCCAGGCTTCCTACCAGTTTCTAAACGCTGTCCGCCCAGACCTTACAAACTCTTGCTGTCTGTGCTTAAACATGGACCTACACTACTATGAAGGGATTGCTATGCTGGGTCAGGTTTCCCCAGTAGCCTTCCACTCCCAGTGCAGGTGGACATACCTGGTTGGTCTTACCCTGCAAGCAATATCAGGAACAGGACCCTGTGTGGGAAGCATACCTGCCAGGTATCGTCACTTGTGCAGCTCCATCCTAGGACCAGGCCCCAACCAAACTTAACTGGTTCCCCACAACAATGCCTGGTGGGCCTGCTCATTTGGTCTTACCCATTGCCTCCACACAGAATACTCAAACAAAATGGAAGGTTCTGTGTCATGGTCCAGCTACTTCCTCACATCTTCTATCACACTAATGAGTAGTTTTTCACTTTTGGAGGCTCCTATTGGGGCATATCGCCATAAGCCAGAGATAGTTACAACTTCCCTCTGGGGGTGTGGGAGGAGCTGGAGATTTTGGAAACAGCCAAAACCCAAGTACTTCAAGATCGGTTTTACCAAGGGATGCAACGAGCCATAGATTTAGATCTGCTGGATCTAAGTGGTGGAACCCACCACCAAGATTCTCCTTCCCTGGCAGAGGTTGCTGTGCAGAACAAGCGAATTAGCGATCTACTTTCCTTAGAGCAAGCTGGCCTCTGTGCTTCCCTGGGAGAGGAGTGCTGTGTGGACAAAAGCATGGTAGCATTCTGGAAGATAAAAGATAAGTCGAGACGTGTGAAAAAAAATGCTGGCAGCACTCCAGGAGAGCTTAGACGAAACAAGAGCTACAGCAGTTAAGAATCTGGCCCCCGTGGCTAATCGCCTTGCTTTGCACCCTAATCATACCTCTGGTGCTACTATTACTGCTTTCTTGCAGCCATTGTATTTTAAATGCTCTGGTTAAAAATATCATGGAAAAAGTCCCCGCAATTTAGATACTAGTTCTGCACGCTCAATAAGGCTCTGAACATCTTGATTCAAGATGCCACACAATTTAAGGGAAGATTGAAAGGGCCAGACCTACACCATGACAGGTTCTGAAGTAACCAAGCTGTGACTGGGCCTTAGTTTGTTTCCCCAAAGGGAGCAAGTACTTTCCAAGAAATAAATGTGACCTCTAGAATAACCAATCAGGACATTACAGGCCACCACAAATCTGGCCAGCCCAATCCCTCCTAGTTAACCACCCAACCCTACCCGTAGAGTTTACTTTCTTTTTTTTTTTTTGGGGGGGGGGTCACTCCTGGCTCTATGCTCAGAAATCACTCCTGGCAGGCTCAGGGGACTATATGGGATGCTGGGATTTGAACCATCGACCTTCTACAGGAGAGGCAAACGCCTTACCTCCATGCTATCAATCCAGCCCCCCATAGAGTTTTCTGATCAACAATAATCCTATCCTTTGCATCAAAGTGTTTGAAAGTTGAGCGGGAGCTAATCATTGTAAAGGTTGAACCCTCTCCCCTGCCTTTCACTGGCTGGAAATTCCCTAACTGCCTTTAAAAGAGGGCCTGCAAACCCTAGTTCAGGGTCACCGCCTTACTGTGTATTGTGTGTGTATTGTATGTATTTCAGCATGCTGAAATTTTGGCTTCAATAAATACCTTTTGCTTTTGCATCCTTTGTGTCTCTGGTCTCAAGTCTGAACCCTATAGTCTTAACTGCAGATACTCTGTGCAGTGGAAAAGATGGTCTCATTCTCATTGTTTCTGGCTTGGACCCTTAATGATATTACAAGTTCCTGGCTGAGTGCATACCTATCAGCAAACATGCATCCAGAAACCAGAACCTACCTCATCACATATGCTGTGCGTTACTACAATTAGGAAAAGTAATTCTGATATTGGGATTTTTTTTTTTTTTGTTGAATTTCATACAGAAAATCCAGGTATATAAGTCCTAAACCAGGGGTCTCAAACTCGCGGGCCATTTGTGGCCCTCCGTACAGCATTTTGTGGCACTGCCCTAGAGGAATCTTTTTTTGTTTTGTTTTAGTTGTTTGGGTCACACCCCCCAATGTTCAAGGCTTACTACTGACTTTGCACTCAAGGATCACCCTGACTTTGCCTCTTGCGGCCCCCAGGTAAACTGAGTTTGAGACCCCTGTCCTAGACCCTTGATATTTTAGATGGTGATACAAGTTTGAAGGTTGGCTTTACAGTAAAATAGTCAATACAGTCAGAAGTGATAATCTTAGCTTTAGCAGTCCTCTGCGTGAGGCCATGTTCTTCATGGCTCTTCTTGTCTGGACTTGGTATCTCAGCTTTGGGAGCATCTTCAGGGAGACATCTTGCTTAATGCCATAGGGGCAAGAATTTTTAATATGTGCTTAACAATCAGGTTCTAAGGATTGTCCATGTGCAGGAAGATCTTATTGGAAATATATTGCATGGGACAATGAGGTGATATGGGAGATGTGCTATGTTCCATGATGTGGCCAGGAAGTGATAAAAAGGATATGGGTCCTTTTCCAATAAGTGTACATCTCTCCCTTTAGGAAATGGCCACTATTTACAGCACCAGTTAAGGGTTCTTTCCGATGGACCAGGCGAGAGTGCTGAATGAGGTTTAGCCAAATCTCCCCCTTTTTATTTATAAGGTGGACTCATTGCCATCACCTGCATTGTAGGGGATGAGATAGGCTCATACTTCTAGATAGTGAATTGGTGAATTAGAATGTGGGTCATGTCCTTCAGGTGAGTTTTGGCAAAACTGTTTCAGGAAGACTCTATTAGTTGTAGGCGGCATACAAAAGTGATGGAAGAGCATGAAATAGGCCCATGAGTGTATTCCATTAGAAAATCAAGGGAGAGGGGAGGGCAAAGTATGGTGGGTTCAAGAAAGGAAAAAAAAAAGAAAATCAAGGGAATATTGCCTGGTTATTATATCTATCCCTCAATTCATTTTGAGTATTCAGTTTGGTGATACTATTTTCCACTATCTCTGACTCACTGACATAATAACAATAACCTTGTTCTGTTTTTGTTTTTGTGCCACACTGTGTCCCTCAGGGGTTACTCCTGGCTACACGCTCAAATCACTCCTGGCTTGGGGGTCCATATGGGACTCCAGGGGATTGAACCAAGGTCCATCCTAGGTTAGCCACGTTTGAGGTAAGCGCCCTACTGCTGTGCCACCGCTCCGGCCCCAACATTGTTCTCTGAAAAATGCACGTCTCCCCACTTGTCTAATGTGATTAAGTCTAAGGCATGTAGGTTTCAGAGGACCACTTCAGCCAGTGAGGTAATTTGTCGATGAAGAAAGGCCAGGAAGGCAGTTGGAGGTGCCTATGATCTCATGTAGCTGCTGGATGAAGTCACAGGCCAAGAGAGATCAGTCCATGTGCCAGGGCTCTGTTCAAGTCTGATGGAATCAGACAGTCTATCTGCTATCGCCAAGGGTAGAATAGATGGCTCTTTGTGTCCTTGCTTTAATGCATCAGACTCATCAAGAATGAACTGGGAAACCACCACCACTAAGTAGCAGCCCTCTGGTTCTGGTGGAGCAAAGCTAAAAAGAGTAAGTTGCACCAAACACAGAGATCGGGAAGGGGTGCAGTGCTCCAGGGCACAATAGGATTGGGTTTCAGGGATCTTCCCAAAGTGGGACCTCTTGGAACAGTTATTATGGTGCTGGTGCAGGTGCTGGTGTGGTGCCATGTGGAGCCACATCATCTAAAACCTTAACTGGGACAGTAGCAAACAAGGGCTGGGACAAAGAAGCGATCTTAAGTTTCTGAGGTACTGGAGTTTTTAAGCTGAAGGGCATTAATACTGCAAGCACTTTGGACAGGAAAGGAAGTCCGTGGGGTAGAGTGCTTTACCTAGTTCTCCTTGACCTCTTTCTCTTAAGGGGACTGGGGCTTGGGACAATCCTTAGAACCTTATTGATTAAACATGTATTAAAAATTCTTGTCCCTATGGCATTAAGCAAGCTATCTCCCTGAAGATACTCCCAAAGGGTTATTCTGTGATTCTGCACACTCATTCTTCACTTTTCTGCCTCACCCTGAGCTGCCATATGCCTGGAACTTATCGTCCAACAAGCAGTACTTAATTATATGTTCCCCAACCCAAGATTTTGTGCCACACTCATCGATGCTTGGGGTTATTCCTGACTTCACACTGAGGAGTCACTCCTAGTGGTGCTTGGGGTATATATGGCTTGCCAAGGAGTGAACCCAGGTCAGCCACATGCAGGTGAGGCATCTTACCCACTATAATATTGCTTTGGCCCCACCATGTGCATGGTTTTTTTGTTTTTTGTTTTTTGTTTTTGCAAAATAGCTCATTCATCTTTATTGCTAAGTAATATTCCAATGTTTTGATCTTCCACAATTTCTTAGAAATGATTGCTTCTAAGTTTTGTGTCATTCTGGTAAAAATCAAGGAACACAATTATTGTGCCACCTGGTAAATATACATATAATTTTGAAATAAACTGTCTTCCAATCCATAACAATCAATGAATGTTCCTATAGTTCCATATTTTTACCACTATTTGATATCAGTTTTTTTATTTTAGTTATTCCAATAGCTAAGTAATAGTAGAAATTATCCAGAAAGAGCTAAAGAGATACTACAGAAGTTAAGGTGCTTATCTTGCACACAACCATATCCATTTTAATTCGAGTACAGAGCCAGGAGTAGTGAACTGTTGGCACAGCAAGGTATGCCTCAAACAAAAACCCATCAGTAAATCTAAGGTATTTTCATATGCTGTGTACTAAAAGTTTAATAAATAGTTTTGCATTTTACTTTTATGTTTGTATTATACTGAATTAATTTTTATGTAAGTATAGGATCTGTGTCTGGACTTTTATTTATATTAGTACCTATATTTCATTTTGCATATGGATGTAGAGATCTAACTTTATTTGCTTAAAAGACTACTTTGTTCTGTAGCCTTCATCCTTGGTCATCTCTGCAACTCAGGCCCTCTGCTGCATTCTCCAGGTAAGACTGACTTTCCAACAGATCAGTCCACAACCTTTTGTAGTGTAAGGATATATGCTTCTCATTCCTTCAACCTGAGTACTGGAAACATCCATGCCCAACTCTGCCATTTCTGTAGGCCCACCCACAATTCAGATTTTTGGGTTTTTCTACATTCTCCAGGTTCACATTTGCAGCTTTTGCCCATAACTCTGTCACAACTTGTACTCTGAATTGTTCAGCCACGTGACAACTCTTCTCCTCAAATCTTATGCTGCACATATTTATACTTCCTGCAGCAAACCCACAGTTTTGAGTAGCTCTGGTTGTGATCAATGACTTCATGCTGTTAATACCTTATTTCTAATTCTGTCTACCTCTCCCACAGAAAAAGGCCTCACAAAGACTGGTGGTAAGAAATTATAGATCCGGGCTGGAGAGATAGCATAGAGGTAGGGCGTTTGCCTTTCATGCAGAAGGTCATTGGTTCAAATTCCAGCATCTCATATGGTCCCCCGAGCCTGCCAGGAGTAACTTCTGAGCATAGAGCCAGGAGTAACCCCTGAGCACTGCCAGATGTGACCCAAACCCCCCCCCCCCCCCAAATTATAGATCCTTAAGCTGTAACCAGAAGAGAGGCCGGGTTAAAGTGTCATCATTTGTCATTTTAGTTCATATAGAATCTCAAAAATCACAAACCAGAAACAACAAGACTTCTCTGGGAGAGGACTTTTCAAGGAAGGGAAAGAGCAACACTCAACTTAATTCTCAGAGAGGGGGTAAATTTCACAGGACTGAACTACAGAGATCCATCCTTGGAACACAGCAGACACAATTGGGAGATCACTTAGAAAATCACCAAGCTCAGTGATATTAACAGTATGGAAGGCTCTGCCACTACCAACCATTTTTTTTAGCCTTTTGGATAATCACTATAGGGACATTATTAGGATGTTTAATGACCTCAAAGAAACAAGGTACATATGCAAGAAAATTTGATAGTAGTAATAAGAAAACTACCATCAGAAATGACAAATTAAGAGTGTGGTCGAGGAAATGAAAGAAACATTGGTCAGCTTCAATAGCAGAATAACAATTGAAAAAAATCAATGACCTCCAAGACGAAATTCAGGAAATCTATAGGAAACAACAGAAAGATGAAAGAAAGTCTAAAAAATAATGAACAGCATATCAGGGAAAGTCTAAAAAAATAGATGAACAGTTTATCAGGAAAGTATGGGCTAAGTTCAATAGGAATAATAGAATCATTGGAGAGGCTGGAGAGATAGCACAGTGGTAGGGCTTGCACACAGCCCATCCAGGACAGATGGTGGTTCGAATCTCGGCATCCCATATGGTCTCCCGTGCCTGCCAGGAGTGATTTCTGTGTGCAAAGCCAGGAGTCACTCCTGAGCATCACCAGGAGTGGCCCAAAAACCATTAAAAAAAAAAGGAATCATTGGAGTCCCTGAAGAATATGAATGTGAATTTGATAAAGTCAGAAATTATAGATAAGACTTTACCAGAATTGGGCCAGAGCAATAGCACAGTGGTAGGGTGTTTGCCTTTCATGTGGCTGATCCAGGATGGACCTCTGTTCGATCCCTGGCATCCCATATGGTCCCCCAAGCCAGGAGTGATTCTGAGTGCATAGCCAGGAGTAACCCCTGAGCATCACTGGGTGTGGCTCAAAAAACAAACAAACAAACAAACAAAAACAAGAATTTACCAAAATTGAGAATTGCATGCATCCAGATTCAAGAGGCCCAATCCCAGCAAAAAATAGACCCAATTAGAAAGACTCCAAGGCACATTGTAGTCAAAATGATGAGAGACGGAGATAGAATACTAAACACAGCAAGGTCAAAGAAGGAAAATCCATATAAAGGAGTTCCAATAAGGTTCATAGCATACCTATGAAATGAGACTATACAGACTAGAAAATAATGGTGCTATATAGTAGAAAAACTCCAGGAAATAAACACCTCACCAAGAATACTTTTTCCAGTTAGATTCAGATTTGAAGAAAAGATACAAAGCTTCATAGACAAAGAACAACTTAAGGGAATTCATGGCTTTAAAACCTGTTTTGCAAGAAACATTGAAGGAGCTTCTTTAAATGACAAGGAAAATTCAAATACGTAATATAATACAAAACTATGGCAATAAATTTCAATTATCTCACTAACATCAATGGCCTGAACTCACTGATCAAGGAGACATAGACTATCAGGATGGGTCAGAAAACTGAACCCAACTTTCTGCTGAGATAAATATGAGCAATCAGGATAAATACAGGCTAGAAACCATTTTCCAGGCAAACAGACTCCAGATTTGAAAAGAAATAAGGACAGAATGCTAAAGTGAGGTAAAGTGATATGCATGATAATCTTATCAGCAACAATATTATAAATCACCATTGCTTAAAAATAGGGAAATGCTTACTATTGGGAGTGGGGCAGTAAGAAGTTGGAGACATTGGTGAAGGAATTTTTGTTGGAACATTGTATGCCTGGAACTTAATTGTGAATAACCTTGTAACTTTGTAATTCAGTGATTCAGTTAAAAAAAATTTGAAGGACATAAAGGACATGGTTATTTAATGATCAAGGAATCGGTACATTGAGATGAACTCATAGTTCTAACTAAACATGTGCACCTAATGACAGGCCATCAAAATATTTAAGGCAACTACTAATAGAGAAAGGAAAATGCTGAAACCAACACAATTATAGCAGACATTGACACTTCTATCACTGATGTTTGAGTTAATATCAAAGCTTGATGCCAAAGGATGGGACATATCTTAAGCAAAATTCTGAGGCTTGGGAAAAAGTTAGCATTATCCTGAAGAACATGAAAGTCACTTTAAGGTTTTAAGCAAGGAAATGTTATGATCCTACTCATGCTTAAATCATTAGAGTTTGTGTGGAGAGTATACTGATATTAACTGAGACAAAGGACCAGCTCAGAGGGGTTTAACAGCTTTTAATAGGGCTGAATAGACCAGTAGAAGAACTTACGTTTGAGAGACATTTAGGAGAAAAAGCTTTGTAAGATTCTATATTGGGGTAAATTAATTATTTAAGTTCTCAAGTTACTCCCAAACAGCATTTTTCTTTGTCAACTTGAGTAAGTACTTCTTACTGTTGCACAGTTTGAATTACTGGACTTCATCTTTTTTTTTTTCCCTCATCACTAACAGACACCTTGCCAAGAGGGTCTCCCCTATCAGAGAAGAAACACTCCAAGGAAATATTAGATTGCCTTGTCAGAATCTCTGGTACTTCTTCTGAAAAGAACTTATATTTTTCCAAAACTGGGAGTGATCTGCTTAAAGTAAAATGCTGTTTGCTAAGAAATATTAAAAGAAGGTACTTAGATATATCATGTGTTGTATAGCCCATATATGGTCCCAGTTCAGTCACATGAACTATAGAATTTCATTGGCAAGTTTTAAACAGTCTATTCAAAAAGTCAAAATTTTCTTTCTCTCCACCCTCTCCCTCCCTCTCTCCCTCCTTCCCTCGGAATCCCTTCCTCTCTTATTCTCTCTCCCTCCCTTCCTCTCTCCCTTAATCTCCCCCCTTTTTCTGTTTTCTCTTTCTTTTTTTAATCAATTTTTTTATTTTTAATTATGAGAATATGATGCAAAGAGGACAAGGTAAAGTTACAGTGAAAGGACAATCGCCCATCAACAGAGTTCTCAGAAGAAATCCCCTTGCTGACGCCTAAATATTGAACTTACAGTCAAAGAACATTAAGAAAAATAAGGCAAAACCCATGTACAATTACTTTGTCCACAAGTCCCCAGATTGTAGTACATTATGACATTTCTTAACAGTACACAAAGCAATCTAAAGCCATGAGATTAATTTGACTCCTTAAACATTGAAGGCGTAGTATTTTTTTATATTTTCATGCACATGGATATTAGTTTAAGTTAACATCAAAAGTTTAAGAGGTTTTTTTTTTTAAGGGTTAGTCAAAAGAGCACAGTAAAAACGATGTTAGAATGGCAAATATTGTTTGCATAGGCCCACCAAAATATGAGGGACATGGAAAGGAAAAGTCTTGGTCTAAATACAAGGAGACCCTACCCCTGATGTTTCCTGGCATAAGACCAACTTTAGGCTCCAGGCAAACTAGTTTATTCAATCCAAGTCATTGTAGTGCCAATACAGTTTTATTTTTCACACAGTCTCGATTGTTGGCATCAGGTTTCTGTATTAAAGATCCTGGAATCTGCACATCCTACATTGAAGTCAGGCTGGTGTGGAGTATCTTCTAGTTTCACTTCACAATTAAGGAGCAATACACAAGCCCTGTCCAGTAAGCAGGTCATTGTTGTTGTCTTCACAGTGTTAAGGGAAGTCTCTTTTGAGTAGGTCTATGTCGATGTCAGAGCAGCAGTAGGGTCTTCCCTGGTAGAGAATTGCCTCCAGGTGATGTTATAGACAACCTTGGATGTTTCGTAGATGTCTTTCCTAGATCAGGGGTGAATGGAGAATGCCCATTCTTCTGAGGCCTGCGCCAGGTCTTTATGTCAATGTTCAGGGTGTAAGGTCCCATTGCACTACAAAATTTGTGTGTTCCCATCTCTATTAGATAAGAACTTATTTGTATGTATAGTATTTTCCCGTTTTAGTGTGCCTATGCAAACAAGAAATAAAGCCACGTGGCGTTATCAGAGTATTTGGGGGTGTAAGAACACGTCCAACAATACCCATGACTTAGTTCAAACATAAGCATTAAACTGAGGGACTTTTTCACCAAATTCCCTATTGAACAGTTCACAAAGAGAAGAAACGTATAAGAAAATATTCAGCAAGTTATAGCCATCAAAGAAAACACACATAAAATGTTGAAAAGACATATGTGTCCTTTTTATGCCTTTTGGAATAGTTGGGTGGGTGTTAACTCCAGGGCACCACTTTGGTCTGTGACTTAGGACTCTACAGTACTTAAGTTAAAAAGAGTAAATGTGGAGTAATGATGATAGGGGGTAAGAGAGTTAAAGAGAAAAATGATCTTTTGTAGGGGTGTGCGAAAGGGCAGAGTACAAAATGGACATTCTTTATACATAAAAACATAATTAAATGATAGTATTATTAATGTATCTAGTGCCCCGTGCTGCTAGAGACTCCCGGCTCCCAGGAAGGAAAGAGATCCTTCAAGAAGCTAGGAGGCCGGAAGTTCAGAGCCCCACCCAGACTCTCCCTAAGGAGCCGAGTGGGGAATGGGGGAAAGCCTAGGGTACCTTCAAGCTCTGCCAAGGGACCCACCTCACTGGCTTGCCCAGGCATGTGGCCCGTGGAAGCCCTGGAGATCTGGAGCAAGGCGGTAGAGGGGTGCTGGGGTCATCCAAGTCCTGCACCCCAGCTAGGCCTAGTTAAGAAGGCCTCTGGCATGGTAGAGGCCTGCTGAACCCCATGCTGCTAGTGACTCCTGTTTTCTCTTTCTTTTCTCTCCTCTCTCTTCCTTTTTGTTTTTTTTTTGTTTGTTTTTGTTTTTGTTTTGTTTTGGTTTGGTTTGGTTTTTGGGCCACACCCGACGTTGCTCAGGGGTTACTCCCGGCTATCTGCTCAGAAATAGCTCCTGGCAGGCACAGGGGACCATATGGGACACCGGGATTCGAACCTACCACCTTTGGTCCTGGATGGGCTGCTTGCAAGACAAACGCCGCTGTGCTATCTCTCCGGGCCCCTCTTTCCTTTTCTTAAAAAAATTTTTTGTTTAGTTTTTGGGCCACACAGGACCGTGCTCAGGGGGTTACTCATAACTGTGCTCAGAAGTTGCTCCTGTCATGCTCCGGGGACCATATGGGTTGCCAGGAATCAAAACCAGGTCCTCCAGGATTGGCTGCATGCAAGGCTAAGACCCTACTGCTGTGCTTTCTCTCTGGCCTTTCTTCTCTCTTTTTTCCTCTCTCTTTCTCTCCTCTCTCTGTCTCTCTCTTCTCTCAAAAAGGAGAAGAAAAAAATAGAAAAAGAAGTCAAAAATTAAGTTGAGTGCTTCATATTTAGACTGGTGTCACAGTGGAGAATAGTTCCTCCCAGCAAGGACTACTTTAGTTTTCATATTTAGAATTGCTGTCACATGATGAAAGGAATTTTTCTATAGTGCCAGAGAGATAGTTCAGAGGTTAAGTTGCTTGCTTTGATGCAGCCAACTTAGATTTAAATCCCCTGCACCATATAATTCCCAAGTACAACCAGGAGTAAGCCCCTCAGCCTTCTGGTTGTGTTCCTGGAGACCTAGTTGTTCTGTTCTTTCAGTCTCCCCCACAGTTCTGAAATTTCCCATCTCCACTTAATATATGTTTTTGCTCATTGAGCCAGAAACATTTTGTTCAACTGTGAACCTGACTGATAAACATTTCTCTGAATTATTGTTGCCAAGAAAATTGTGAAAATTGAGACAGTGATAATATAATGAATAATAATCTTAAGTCCATTGTTTTAGAAAGCAAACCTTTGAAATATTTAGAGAACTATTTTTGAGTGATAACTGAGAATGAGAGCTTTTAAATAACATACATTTGCCAAATATTTTTGTTACTATTAGAAATGGTTAAAAAAAAGAAAGGGAAACTGCTCACATTTTTCCCAAAATAAATCATCCCAAAAGCAAAAAATTTTAATCCCTGTATATTGATTTTGCAGAGCAGTCCCAAGTGGTTTATCAGTTCAAGTGGAAGCTAGAATCAAAATAAATCAGGCATTATATTGCATATTAAATTTCTAGAGCTCAGCTCAGTTTCCTTAATCTCATAGCAGCAGTAGCAGAGTGGCAGCTCTCACTCATTGCAATAGGGAAATAAAGCAAAAGAAAGATTGCTGCTGCAAAATGAAGCACATCACCACATTTCCATCTCATCCATTATAGCTTGTGAATGTCCCAGGAGCCAGGAAAAACACGGGGAAGTCTTTAAAAGTGAATCCAGATGTCAGCCATCACCACAGCAGTGCTTTAATTATCAAGAAACAAAGAAAACTCCTTGGGTACATTCTAAGCAGGTGTTCTTTTATAGAAAACAGAATAGCTGAAGAAACAGCTGTGGCATTATATCTGCTTGAAAACTAGGGAAGAAAATTACAGCTTAAGAGGCTACTCAGAGGAGCCTAGATACTAAAAATTATTAAAATTTGGCAAGTAACAAAGCTATACAACATGACTAATTCATATTATTTCATTTTACAGATGGGGAAACTGAGTGTCTTGTATAACAATCACTTATAACTCAAAGTCTGTCTGATAAATTTACTACATAATAAAGTCATTTGACAAGACCACATGGGTAGTTTTCTAGAAAACATGATTTTGCACAGATAAGTCTATTTTAATACAATTGGAAAATTAAGATGAGGAAAAGGAAATCTTTATTTTATTTTGGGGCCTCACCCATTTCAGGGCTTCTGATTGCTCAAGGATCACTCCTAGCAGGCTCAGGGGCCCATCTGGGTGCTGAAGATTGAACCCAAATGGACCACATCAGAGACAAACACCCTTGTTCTGTGCTATCTTTTCGACCCTGAAAAAGGAACACTTTAAGCCAACTTTCTTTTTCTCTTTTATTTTTGTTTGTATTATTTTTTGAACCACACTCAGCTGTGCTCAGGGCTTACTCCTATCTCTGTTCAGGGATCCCTGCTGGTGGTGCTCATATTGGGTGATAGGGATCGAACAAAAGTTTGTCATTTGCAAGGCAAGCACCTTATACACTATATCACTTCAGCCTCCTATTGGATACGTTTTTATATTAGAAAAACTGTTTATTTTTTGGGCCACACCTGGTGACACTCAGGGGTTACTCCTGGGTATGCGTTCAGAAATCGCTACTGGCTTGGGGGGACCATACGGAGTGCCTGGAGTCCATCCTGGGTCAGCCATGTGCAAGGAAAATGCACCATCGCTCTGGCCCTATATCAGAAATTTTTTAAGACTGCATTTATAGTTGGGCTTTAGGGAATGTGCAATGTAATGTGCATAGTGGAAAACATAGGCAGAACACTCTGACATTGAACCTAAAGGGCATTTCCAAGGATAAAACACCACTGGCCAAGCAAGTTGAAGCAAAGACAAACAAATGGGACTACATAAAACTAAAAAAACTTCTGCACCTCAAAGGAAACAGTGACTAGGACATAAAAACTGCCCGCAGGATAGAAAAAGTATTCACCCAATACCCATTTGATAAAAGGCTCATATCTAAGATATGTAAGACACTGGTAGAGTTAAACAGGAAAAAGTTAAACCCATTCCAAAATGGGAAGAGATGAACAGACATTTTCTCAAGAAATACTGGTGGCCAAAAGGCACATGAAAAAAGTGTTCCCATAATTAATCACCAGAGAGATGCAAATCAAAACAATTAGATATCTCAACACAGAGATTGATGCATCTAAAAGAACAAAACAACCAGTGCTGGTGCAGATATGGGGAGAAAGGGACTGTCACTGCTGTGGGAAGGTCAACTGGTTCAGACTTTTTGGAAAAGAATATAGATATTTCTCAAAATACTATTAAAGTGAGCTTCTATATGGTCCAGCAATACTACTCTTAGGAATATATCCTAAGGGCCCAAAAATAGAAGGCAGAAGAGGCATTTATCTGCATTCCTATGTTCATTATAGCACTCACTATTCACAATGGGCAGAATCTGGAAACAAATGAGTGGATAAAGAAACAGTGGTACATCTATACAATGGAATACTACACAACTGATGAGAAAAATGAAGCCACGCTGTTTGCTTGGATAGATATGGAGAGTATTATTTTGAGTGAAATGAATCAGAAATAGACCAAGAATGTTTGCACCCTCCTGTAGAAAACTTTCCACAAATAGTGGAGGAGCACAGTTAGGGCAGAGAAGGGACACTATGACAATGAAAGAAGAAAAGAGGCAGGCGGGGGAGGGGGGGAGGGAAACTGGGGACATTGGTGGTGGGAAGTGTCTACTGGTGAAGAGTGATGTATATTCTATGACTGAAAATCATGAAGAAATTTATGACTAAAAAAATCTATTATGAACAACCTTGTAAACTATGGTGTCTAAATATAGCAAATTTAAAATTTAATAAAAATGGATTCCTGCATATATACAGGTCACTGACTAATGGAGAGACATGTTTTTGTTTATTTAAGTTATAGACTATAATGATGAAAAATTAATGAACTATAACAAGGCAGAGTAACAACTGAATCTCAGAAATATAATGTTGAGTTAAAGCTGTTTACAAAGTATGATCTCAAAAAGAAAACGAAGTGATGTGACTTGGAATTAAAAAATACACTCCATTTTGGTCACAATAAAATTTATTAAAATTAAAAACAGATCAAATATGTACATACTATGAAATAATACTCAGCTATATGAAAATATAAAAAATAATTTAAAAAAACACTCTTTTAGAAATCAAGGGAATTACAATAAAAATCAAAATAAGTAGTTATTTCTCAGAAAGATGGTAGGAAATGATAGGCAAGCATATATATACTTATATGTATATATGTACATTTGTCTATGCATGAGTACCCACAGATCTTTTGTAAATGAAATAGTGTATAATTTTTAAAATTAACAGTAAAATAAAGAGAGTTTTTTAGTTTTCCAAGTTGCATTTTAAGGCTTAAAAATGAGTCTTACATTTACAAATTGAACAAGTTGCATGCTATTAAAAACACAACAGTTATTAAGTGCTATCATTTGATTCACCAAGAAAAGTCCTTAGAACATTTAAAAACATAACTGGCACCATATATTCTGCTTTCTGGCTGTTTTCTACTTTCTCTTTGTTGATCTTGGGCTTTTATACATGGAATTTTGCTTCTAAGCCAAACTTTGCCCTTATAAAAGAAACCATTCCTCGGTGAGAGCAAAAATAAGGGGAATGCAGAGAAAACTTGCACAAAATAATAACTCACCTTGTTATCTATTTTAATTTTAAATTTTAAAAAATTTAAGTTTTAGGAGTTAGAGGTGTAGCATAGTGTAGGGTATTTGCTTTGCTCGTGGCTGACCAGGACAAACCTCGATCCCTGGCGTTCCATATGGTCCCCTAAGCCAGGAGTGATTTCTGAGCGCATAGCCAGGAGTAAGCCCTGAGCATCACCAGATGTGGCCCAAATACCAAAAATAAATAATTTAATTTTTATTTAAATTTAATATGCTTTTTATAATTATAATTTTAATATAACTACATTACATTTTTCAAGAAAAATAATCATTTTTTACTCTCCCTAGCTATTTATTATAAGCATTTGCATTTAAAAATAATCCATATTGGGACTGGAGCAGTGGCAAGGAACAGTAAGGCATCTGTCTTGCTGGCGCTAGTTTAGGACATACTGGGGTTCAATCCCGGCATCCCATATGGTCCCTCAAACCAGGAGTGATTTCTCTGCTCAGAAATTGTTCCTGGCTTGGGGGATCATATGGGACACCAGGGATCGAACCCAGATCTGTCTGGGGTCAGCCATGTGCAAGGCAAATGCCCTATAACTGTGCCATCACTCCGGCCCTTAATTTGTTTTTAATTGGTCTCTCTCTGAAAGTAAGTCTTTTATCCTGGCATCTGAGTCAATAATAGAACTTTAAATCTCCCTTGTGCCTTTCTAATAAAATTTTCTTCAACGCAGTCCTTATATGGACATTTGCTGACTTAAAAATCTCTCAATGACAAATTATCCTTTAGGTTCTGGATTCTGTTTTCTTTCCTTCCGAAATGTGCAGTTTTTCATTTTAGCAAAATTTTCTTTTCTCCCAGATACAAAGAGAATAATTAGATTAGAGACAAATTCCAGAACCAATTTTCCTCCCCCAATGTTTTTCATCTGACTTTCCACTTTCCTTCTTTTTATGTAGTCCTTTCTTCTACCTTCAGCTACTTTTCCTTTTGACTCCTATTCTGTGTAGTGATTCATTCCTGGTTCCAAATATAAACCCAAATTGAGTGTTTGGTTGCTAATCTTTCACATATAACTGCTGTCTTTTGCTGGTCTCTAGTCTCTGGTCCGTTTCTGTTTATCATTCTCTTATTCCATGCATCTTTTTGTTTTCCCAGAACATATTCTCTCATTTTACCCTTTTTTAAACTTTAACCATTTATCCCGTTATTAGTTTAAAAAATTCCCATAGAAAAACACTATATGGTTGATGTCTAAATTCTCACCTTATAAGAAGGAAGTGGTGATAATTTACAAAGAGAGAAAGGAAGTAAGAAAATTGTAGAATTATGTTGCCTACAACTACATCTTAGATTTGATAGAGAAGCAGTCAGAGAATAATTACTATATATCTATTACCACTTGGTGCTCTTATCACTTAGATCAACTTTTTCTCAGAAGGAGTTTTAGGGACCATTTGATGACTCAAGAGTCATCCCTAGATCTGCTATGTGGCCTGAAACACCACAGATGTCTCAGGCCTTTTCTCTGCTGTTCTGCTGCCTGGGATTTAGTTCCTCTCTGCCATTGTTCCCTGAGGGCTCATCTTCTTCAGAGGTAAGCGTCCCACACACAAAGATTGGAACCAGAGGAGCACTTCCACTTCACTTAGCAGCAGCATGCATCATTTAGCCAACGAATAACACCACAACTTGTAGAAAAATCCATAATAAAAGCATGACAATGGGGAAATTATGCAGGCCAATACCAGACATTGAGAATGAAGATGGCAACTCTCATGACCTGAAAACTGCCAACCACCTAGTTACTCTCAGGTATGGAATTTAGAGAAGAAATATGGAGGATGTTGTTCATAGAACTCAAAGAAAGCAGAGATTTGAGTTGGACGAAACACAAATAAGAGTCAAGAAGATATGAAGATAAAAATCAGAAAACTCCAAACTGAAAAAACAGGTCTGAAAATCTCAGTAGATGAATTGAAAACCTAAATGGAAAGCCTCTCCAACAAGGTAACAGCAACTGAGGATAGAATCAATGAGCTGGAAGATGAGATACATATCAACTCCATACAGCAGAAGAAATTGGTAAAAAGCCTTAAAGCAAATGATCAGACAATGGAAAAATTACTCAAATAATGTGAACAGATGAAAATAGAAGTCTTTGATAAGCTCAACAGAAATAACATAAGAATAATTGGAGTCCCAGAGACCCAGGAAGAAAATCTCCAGGAAGAATCAGCAGTCAAGGATATCATTGCAGAGAAATCCAGAGATAAAGACTGCATGTAACCAAATTCTGCATGTCAGAAGAGTACCCCAAGACACATCCTACTCACAATGACAAATCCCACAGATTGGGATAGAATACTGAAGGCATCAAGATCAAAAAGGGAAATTACATTCAAAGGAATATCCTTAAAATTTACATCAGACCTGTCAGAAGAAACCGTCAAAGCCAGAAGGCAGTGATGGGGACATAGTAACAAAACTCAATGAAATGAATGCTTCACCTAGAATATTGCACCCAGCCAAACTCACTTTCAGATTTGAAGGAAGTATACATAGCTTCATGTATGAACAACAGCTCAGAAACTTTGTGAAGTGTAGACTCAAAACCAGCCTTAAAAGAAAAAATGAAAGGTCCACTTTAAGACAAGACTGACCAACAGACACAACCAAATTTCTACACAAAGATGACACTAAATCCCATGACAATTCTTTTTTTATTAATATCTTTATTTATACACCTTGATTACAATATGATTGTGGTTGGGTTTCAGTCATATTAAGAACACCCTCCTTCACCAGTGCAACATTCCCATCACCAATGTCCCAAATCTCCCTCCTCCCCACCCCACCCCCACCTGTACTCTAGACAGTCTTTGTAATTCCCTCATTCATTCACATTATTATGATAGTTCTCAGTGAAGTTTTCTCTAACTGTACTCATCACTTTTTGTGGTGAGCTTCATGTCATGAGCTGGATCTTCCAGCCCTCCTCTCTTTGTCACTGAGAATTATTGCAAATATGTATTTTATTTTTCTTAGAACCCATAAATGAGTGAAACTATTCTGCATCTATCTCTCTCCCTCTAACTTATTTCACTCAGCATAATAGATTCCATGTACATCCATGTATAGGAAAATTTTATGACTCTCCTAATGGCTGCTTAATATTCCATTGTGTATATGTACCACAGTTTCTTTAGCCATTCATTTGTTGAAGGGCATCTTGGTTGTTTCCAGAGTCTGGCTATTGTAAATAGCACTGCAATGAATATAGGTGTGAGAAAGCGATTTTTGTATTGTATTTTTGTGTTCCTAGGGTATATCCCTAGAAGTGGTATAGCTGGATCGTATGGGAGCTCAATTTTTAGTTTTTTGAAGAATCTCCATATCACTTTCCATAAAGGTTGGACTAGACAGCATTCCCACCAGCAGTGAATAAGGTTTCCTTTCTCTTCACATCCCCGCCAGCACTGCTTATTCCCATTCTTTGTGATGTGTGTCAATCTCTGTGGCATGAGATGGTACCTCATAGTTGTTTTGATTTGCATCTCCCTGATGATTAGTGATGTGGAGCATTTTTTGATGTGCCTTTTGGCTATTTGTATTTCTTCTTTGTCAAAGTGTTTGTTCATTTCTTCTCCCCATTTTTTGATGGGACTAGAATTTTTTCCTTGTAAAGATCTGTCAGTGCCTTGTATATTTTGGATATTTGACAAAATATTCTCTCTCTCAATGTCAAGGGACTAAATGCACCAGTTAAGAAACACAAAGTGACTAAATGGATAAAAAAAATGAATCCAACCTTCTGCTGCCTACAAGAAACACACCTGAATAGTCAGAATAAATATAGACACAAAATAAAAGGCTGGAGAAAAATCATCCAAGCAAACAACACCTTTAAAAAAAAGCTGTAGCAGTGGTACTAGAGGTAAGGCATCTACCTTTCAAGCGCTAGCCTAGGATGGAACAAGGTTTGACCCCTGGCATCCCATATGGTCCTCCCAAGCCAGGAGCGATTTCTGAATAACTCCTGAGTTACTCAGCCAAAAGTAACTCCTGAGCTTTAACAAGTGTGACCCAGAAACAAAAACAAAAACAAACAAACAAAAAAGCTAGAGTGGCCATACTAATATCAGATAACATAAACTCAGAATATGACTCAGAAAAGTCATAAGGGACAAAGATGTATACTTCATACTAATCAAGGAATATGTACAACAGGAAGAAATCACACTCCTAAACATATATGCACCCAACAAGGGACCAGCAACATATTTAATATAATTGTTGACAAATATGAAAGAAGATATTGATAACAACATGATAATTGTGGGAGACCTGTCACCCCTTGATAGGTCAACCAGACGGAAACTCAGCAAAATATACTAGCTCTGAAAAGAGAATTGGAAGAAAGTGGACTAGTCAATATATATAGGGCACTCCATCCCCAGAAACCTGGATACACATTCTATTCCAAGCACATAGGTAATTCTCCAAGATAGACCATATGCTGGCCCTCATGACATTATTCTGGTAAATAGGATTGAGTGCCCATCAAGAAGTTCATTAACCACGACCAAGTAGATCTCATCCCAGGAATGCAAGGAAGGTTAACATCCATAAATCAATGAACATAATACATCAAAGAAACAAAAAGAAAAATCATATGATCATATCAATATATGCAGAAAAAGCATTAGATAAGGTCCAACATCCATTCTTGATAAAACCCTCATTAAGATGGAAATGAAAGAAACTTTTCTAATATAGTCAAGACTATCTACCACAGGCAATGGCAATTATTATTATCAATGGAGATAAACTACAAGCCTTTCCTCTAAAATCTGGTACAAGACCAGGCTGCCCTCTCTCACCACTCCTATTCAACATCATACTGAAAGTTCTTGCTAAAGCTATTAGGAAAGAAAAAGGGCATCCAGATAAGAAAGAAAAAAGTCAAGCTCTCACTGTTTGCAGATGACATGCTACTATATTTAGAGAACCCTAAGACGCTGCTAAAAAAAACTTCTAGAAACAATAAATTCATATAGCAAAGTGGCAGGTTACCAAATTAACACCCAAAAGTCACTGACCCTTTTATACACTAATAATGATAAAGAAGAAATGGACATAAAAAACAATCCCATCACATATGTGCCACAAAAACTCAAAAATCTTGGAGTCCACTTAACTAAAGATGTGAAGGACCTACACAAAGAAAACTACAAAAGCCTGCTTCAAGAAATAAGAGAGGACACAAGGAAATGGAGACACATATCCTGCTCATGGACTGGCAGGATTAATGTAATTATAATAGCAATACTCCCCAAATCATTGTACAAATTTAATGCAATCCCTCTAAAGATACCCAGGACATTCTTGAAAGAAGTGGATCAAACACTCCTAAAATTCATTTGGAACAACAAACACCCACGAATAGCTAAAACAATCCTTGGTAAAAGAAATATGGGAAGCATTACTCTCCCAATTTTAAATTATATTACAAAAATAGTTATTAAAGTAGCATGGTATTTGAATAAAGACAGATCTTCAGATGAGTGGAATAGACTTGAGTATTCAGAGAATGTTTCCTAGGCATACAATCATCTAATCTTTGATAAAGGATTTGTGTCCAAATGTCCAAATGTTCCAAATGTTCTTTTCCTCCAAATTGGAACAAGGAAAGCCTCTTCAAGAAGTGGTGTTGACCCAATTGGTTAGCCATTTGCAAAAAAGTGAACTCAGACTCCCATCTAACATCATACACAAAGGTCAAGTCCAAATGGATTAAAGACCTTGATATCAGGCCTGAAACCAGAACAAAATGTACGTAAAACACTCCATGACATTGAGACTAAAGGCATCTTCAAGGAGGAAACAGAACTCTCCAAACAAGTAGAAACATAGATAAACAGATGGGACTATATTAAGTTGAGAAGCTTCTGCACCTCAAAGGAAACAGTGCCTAGGATACAAAAGTCACCCACAGAATGGAAGAAACTATTCACCCAATAACCATCAGATAAGGAGCTAATATCGAAAATATACAAGATACTAACAGAACTTAACAAGAAAACAATCTAACCCCATCAAGAAATGGGGAAAAAAAATGAACAAAGACTTCCTCAAAGAAGAAATACAAATAGCCAGAAGACCCATAAAATAATGCTCCACATCACTATCATCAGGGAGATGTAAATCAAAACAACAATTAGGTACCATCTCATGCCTAAGAGACTAGCACACATCACAAAGAACAACAACAATCAGTGCTGGAGAAAAAGGAACTCTCATTCATTGCTGGTGTGAATGCCATCTAGTCCAGCCTTTATGGGAAACAATATGGAGATTCCTCCAAAAAACTGGAAATTGAGCTCCCATATGACCCAGCTATACCAGTCTTAGGGATATACCCTAGGGACACAAAAATACAATTCAAAAATCCCTTCCTCACACGGGTCTTCAGGGCCATGCCTGGTTAATCGGGCCCTGGGGGGAGGGGGTGAGAAATTCCTCCCTAGGCATCCAAAAACTACAGAGGCTCTGCTGGGCTCAGAACACTCCAAATGCCAGGATTTCTTGGTGTGTTTGCCTGGTATGTTGGGGGCTCTGGGCAGGACAGCTAGCCATAGGACCCCTGGGCTGACCACTTAGTCCAGGGGAACAAGATTTCCCCCCCACACCAGGCGGGTCTTCAGGGGCACGCCTGGTTAATCGGGCCCTGGGGGGAGGGGGTGAGAAGTTCCTCCCTAGGCATCCAAAAACTACAGAGGCTTGGCTGGGCTCAGAACACTCCACATGCCAGGATTTCGTGGGCTTTTGACTGGTATGATGGAGGCTCTGGGCAGGACAGCTAGCCATAGAACCCCTGGGCTGACCACTTAGTCCAGGCGAGCATGAAGAGCAATTTACATTCATTGAAGAATGAATTTAAATTCATTGAAGAGCAATTTACAATAGCCAGACTCTGGAAACAACCAAGATGCTCTTCAACAGATGAATAGCTAAAGAAACTGTGGTACATATACACAATGGAATATTATGCATCTGTCAGAAAAGATGAAGTCATGAAATTTTTCTATGCATGGGATGTACATGGAATCTATTATGCTGAGTGAAATTAGTCAGAGAGAGATATATAGATGCAGAATAGTCTCACTCATTATGGGTTTTAAGAAAAGTTAAGAGCATTATTGTAATAATCCCCAGAGACAATAGAGGGTGGAAGGACCAGCTCACAATATGAAGCTCACCACAGAGTAGTGGTGCAGTTAGGGAAATAGTTACACTAACACTAATATGACAATCTTAATGAGTGGGAGAAGTAGAATGCCTGCCTCAAATACAGGTTGGGAAGGGGGAAGAGGGTATTGGTGGTGGAAATGTTGCACTTGTGAAGGGTGGTATTCTGCTTATGACTGTAACCCAACTACAATCATGCTTGTAATCATGGTCCTTAAATAAATATTTTATATATTAAAAAAGAGTCACCCATATACTTCTTTCCAAACCCACAGATTCACAGAATTAGGAGATGGGGCTTAACAATTCAATTTAACAAGTTCAAGGGAATTCTCTGGTAAAGTAAGGGGTGGGGAGAACATCTCTCCCTGTTTCCTAAGCTAGTGAAAGAATAGTTATAATGTGCACTTCCTATATTATGCCTTTCATAAAATCTATTTATACTTTGGGGGGGGCATTGTGCAAGGCCTTACCACTTGTGCCACTACTTCGGCCACCAAAATCTATTTATTCTTTTGTTAATTTTATAAAATTCCTTGAGGCAGGTTTTCTTTATTATTTTTTAAACATTTATTTGTTTATTTTAGTTAGTTTTGGGGCCACACCCAGCGGCACTCAGGGGTTATTCCTGGCTCTGTGCTCAGAAATCGCTCCTGGCAGGCTCTGGGGACCATGTGGAATACCAGGAATCGAACCAGGGTCTGTCATGAGTCGGCCGTGTGCAAGGCAAATGGCCTACCACTTGCTATTGCTCTGGCCCCTAATTAAAGAAAGAAAGAAACAGAGAAAGGTTTGAGGGATGTATGCACTCATCTAATAATTTGATGAAGTGGTCTGGAAGAATCCATGTCTGATTCTCTCATCTTGGATTTTAAGAACTTATGGTCCATCTGGGTTTGATCCCAGTACCCTATGGTCTCCTAACCCTGCCAGGTGTGATTCCTGAACACAGAGCTCAGGAGTAAACTCTGAGTACCATTGGGTGTGCCACCCTCTCCCTCCCCACAAAGAACTGGCATGATATATATGCAGGGGATATTTTTGGTCTTTAGGCCACACCCAATAACTCTTAGGGGTTACTCCTGGTTCTGCACTCAGAAATTACTCCTGGCAGGCTAGGGGACCATATGGGAAGCTAGGTATAGAGCTGTGTGCAAGGCAAATGCCCTCCTCACTATTCTATCACTCCAGCCTGTTATGTATATTTTAAATTTAGCTTAGTATGCTTAGACATAATGTTACCATATATGTAAAGTTATATTAATTTTATAGTTTACAACATACCATGAAATTAATATAAACTCATATTCAGCTGTTAAACTGCAGATCATTAGAAATTTGTTTTAAAATAAGTTAATGAGGCCAGAGTGACAGTACAGTGGTAGGGCATTTGCCTTACATGCAGCTGACCCAGGATGTACCTGGGCTCAATTTCCAGGATTGCAAATGGTTCCCCAAGCCAGGAGAGATTTCTGAGCACAGAGCCAGGAGTAACCCCTGAGCATTTTGAGTTTGTATTTACCAAAAATAAATAAATGAATAAATAAATTCATGACATTCGTTATTTTTTCATTGTATAATTTCCCCCATCCTTCTCCCCATTTGTATATGTATTGCATACATTTTGTCAAAAAGGGATGCTGAGTGAAAAGTTTTAAAAGTACTGCTGTCGGGGGGCTTGGGGGGAGGGTGGGGAGGCAGCCCCAACCGGTGGGGGGATATCTGGGAGCCCCCCGGGTCTCCTAGGCACCCCCTGGCTGGAGTTCTGGAGGTGCTGAGTTATTCCTGGCCCACCTCCCACGCGCCCTGCAACTCCCAAGGCCTCCCACACCTGCCTGCCTGCCTGCCTGCCTGCCTGCCTGCCTGTCTGTCTGCTTGTAGCCAGGCTGAGAAGAAGGCCAAGGTCATTGCAGTAATGAACGCGGTGGAGGAGAGCCAGGGCTCTGGTGAGACTCAGAAGGTGGAAGAAGCCAGCCCGCCTGCCATGCAGCAGCCCACAGACCCGGCCTCCCCCACCGTGGCCACCACGCCCGAACCTGTGGCTGCCGATGCTGGGGACAAGAACGCCACCAAAGCCACCGACGATGAGCCCGAATACGAGGACGGCCGGGGCTTTGGCATTGGGGAGCTGGTGTGGGGGAAACTACGGGGCTTTTCCTGGTGGCCGGGTCGCATCGTGTCCTGGTGGATGACCGGACGGAGCCGAGCCGCTGAAGGCACACGCTGGGTCATGTGGTTCGGAGACGGCAAGTTCTCAGTGGTGTGCGTGGAGAAGCTGATGCCGCTGAGCTCCTTCTGCAGCGCCTTCCACCAGGCCACCTATAACAAGCAGCCCATGTACCGCAAAACCATCTACGAGGTCCTGCAGGTGGCTAGCAGCCGTGCGGGCAAGCTGTTCCCCACTTGTCATGACAACGACGAGAGTGACACAGGCAAGGCTGTGGAAGCACAGAACAAGCAGATGATCGAGTGGGCCCTGGGGGGCTTCCAGCCCTCTGGCCCGAAAGGCCTGGAGCCCCCAGAAGAGGAGAAGAATCCATATAAAGAAGTCTACACAGACATGTGGGGTGAGCCTGAGGCGGCTGCCTATGCACCACCCCCGCCAGCCAAAAAGCCAAGGAAGAGCACCACAGAGAAGCCCAAGGTCAAGGAGATCATCGACGAGCGCACCAGAGAGCGACTGGTGTACGAAGTGCGGCAGAAGTGCCGGAATATCGAGGACATTTGCAGCTCCTGTGGGAGCCTCAATGTCACCCTGGAACACCCTCTGTTCATCGGAGGAATGTGCCAGAACTGCAAGAACTGCTTCCTGGGGTGTGCGTACCAGTATGACGACGGCTACCAGTCCTACTGCACCATCTGCTGCGGGGGTCGCGAGGTGCTCATGTGTGGGAACAACAACTGTTGCAGGTGCTTTTGCGTGGAATGTGTGGATCTTCTGGTGGGGCCAGGCGAGGCGCAGGCGGCCATCAAGGAAGACCCCTGGAACTGTTACATGTGTGGGCACAAGGGCACCTACGGGCTGCTGCGGCGACGGGACGACTGGCCCTCCCGGCTCCAGATGTTCTTCGCTAACAATCACGATCAGGAATTTGACCCACCGAAGGTTTACCCACCGGTGCCTGCCGAGAAGAGGAAGCCCATCCGGGTGCTCTCTCTCTTTGACGGAATTGCCACGGGGCTCCTGGTGCTGAAGGACCTGGGCATCCAGGTGGACCGCTACATCGCATCGGAGGTGTGCGAGGACTCCATCACCGTGGAGTCCTCGCACACCTCCGATGCGATGTAGTGTTTGGAGCATGGCCGCATCGCCAAGTTCAGTAAAGTGAGGACCACTACTACGAGGTCGAACTCCATAAAGCAGGGCAAAGACCAGCATTTCCCCATCTTCATGAACGAGAAGGAGGACATCCTATGGTGCACTGAGATGGAAAGGGTGTTCGGCTTCCCGGTCCACTATACCGACGTGTCCAACATGAGCCGCCTGGCCAGGCAGAGACTGCTGGGCCGGTCCTGGAGCGTGCCGGTCATCCGCCACCTCTTCGCTCCACTGAAGGAATATTTCGCCTGTGTGTAAGGGACACGTGGGGGCCAACTGAAATAGCCGCAAAGTTAAGCAAATGGAGAAAAAAATAACAACAACAAAAACCAACCCACACACAAAAACCAACCAACACCCAAGAACATGAGAATGGAGAGAAGTAGCAGCACCCAGAAGAGAGGAATTACATGGAAAACAAACCAACAAAAAACACAAAACAAAACCTACAGGCACGGAAAAATGGAGGGCTGAGCCTGGCCGAGGAAGGAGGCCGCTGAGGGCGCCGACCCAGTGTCTGGCTTCAGCCCTAATTCAAAACCAAACCAAGCTCACCCCTTGCCCCCATCCCACCCCTTACCCCCAAGACCTAGTCCTCCACCTCCTCCCCTTTATTTTGTTTTGTTTTGTTTTTGTCAGATCTTTTCCTTTTCTACTCTTTCAGAGGGGTTTTCTGTTTGTTTGGGTTTTTGTTTCTTGCTGTGACTGAAATAGGAGAGTTGATTGCAGCAACAACAACAAAAAAATCCCTAAGGACAACAACAAAAAGTAACAAGACCTTGCCAAGGAAAAGATATGAGAGAAGAAAAAAATTTAGAAAAAAATTCTATCAAAATTTCTAAAAAAAAAAAAAAAAAAGTACTGCTGTCAGTTATAAAATATAAATTGGTTCATTCAAGTTTTTAAATTGAGATTTTATTGACATGAATTTCAAGTGGACATAATTTAATATTTTATATCTTGTGAAATGGTCATCACAAGAAGTTAACTTACAAATTTTTATCATACATATTATGTTCTCTATAATGAGAAAAATTTAATTTCAGTAAATTTCAAAGATGCAGTATTGTTCCAAGATGTGCATTGTATCCACATGTCTTTTTTTTTTTCCTTTTTTGGGTCACACCCGGCAGCTCTCAGGGGTTACTCCTGGCTATGCGCTCAGAAATAGTTCCTGGTGGGCTCGGGGGACCATATGGGATGCTGGGATTTGAACCAATGACCTTCTGCATGCAAGGCAAATGCCTTACCTTCATGCTATCTCTCTGTCCCCAGTATCCACATGTTTTAAGGTCCTGAATGGGTGGCCATTAGGACACTGTCCCCACAAATGTCTTGATGGGGTAGAATTTCCCCCTGTGTTCTGACCCTCCACAAATGGCACAGTGAGACCAAATGACTCAGAACAATTAAGCCAGCACAAGTAAGTCAGATAATCTACCCCTCCTAGCCACTATGGTCTACATCTTGGCCTCTCACTATACTGTTGGTATAATGTGGTTGAGGTGGTCAGGCTGCACAGGAGAAAGTTTAGTAGGGATGTACTCAGGGGACCATATGGGATGCTAGAGATCAAATCCAAGTAGGTTGTTTGTAAGGCAAGTGTCTTATTTACTGTACTATCTCTCCAGCTACTGTTTAGAATTTTTGCATCTGCCTTGTCACAGATATTGACCTGCTATTTTCTTCATGTAGTAGTCCTTTTTATAGTTTTTATATTAAGGAAATGTTATGTTTGTAAAAATGAACAAAAATTCTTATTATTTTTTGTAAGGGGAGGAGATCATAGAGGGAAATGTGTTTTAATGAAAGAAATGTATTCTGTATAGAAAGCATCTGCTTATGGAGCCAGAGAGATAGCACAACGGTAGGGCATTTGCCTTGCAAGCAGTTGACCCAGGACCAATGTTGGTCCCTGTACCTGCTCGGAGTTATTTCTGAGCGCAGTCAGGAAACTAACCCTGAGCGCCACAGCCGGGTGTGACCCAAAAACAAAACAAAACAAAACAAAAAGAAGGTGCTGGAGAGATAGCATGGAGGTAAGGTGTTTGCCTTGCATGCAGAAGGACAGTGGTTCGAATCCCGGCATCCCATATGGTTCCTTGAGCCTGCCAGGAGCGATTTCTGAGCATAGAGCAAGGAGTAACACCTGAGCACTGCTGGGTGTGAACTAAAAACAAAAACAAAACAAAAAAAATGAAGAAGAAAGCTAGCTTCTGCTTAATAGAGTCTAGCTCTATTAAATGTTTTTGAACAATTTGATAATCCTTTAAATTGTATATCATTGAGGAATAGTGTAAGTTTTATAAACTCTTTGATCATTAATTTTTTATTATAGTCTTCTTTCCCACAGACCTAGTAGTTTTGTTTTTATTTGCAGTTCATCACAGTCTTCTTCTCTTTAGAAATCTGTGTTGTTTGACTTTTGCTTGAATAGGTTATAATATCTACCTGGTTTACTTATGAATAAAATCTTCGACACATGTTTATTATAGTATGCATTTTCTGGTCATTACTATATTTTTTCCTGAAAGTTGTCTTAAACATAAAAAATTAAGCCAAGAGTAATGACAAAAATAACTAAAAATTATGACCAGGCTGACTTTATCATAGAAAATTATCACATTAATAATGAAAAATTACAATGAAATGTTCTGAGCCAGGCATGTCACCCAAACTAGAACATAACACTGGAGAGCAGAAATCTTGAGCACTGAATTCTAACAACTAGACCTCCAGGGAGTGTAGAGAAAGAATCTCAAAGTGGAAACGGAATAGTGAGGCTGGTAGGAAGAACTTGAGACCAGCTCTATCCATAATACAACCCTTGAACAGCTTTCTAAATTTTTAATTTTTAATTTTTTGGTTTTTGGATCACACCCAGCAGTGCTCAGGGGTTACTCCTGGCTCTGTGCTTAGAAATCGCTCCTAGCAGGCTCAGGGGACCATATGGGATGCTGGGAATCGAACTGGGGTCTGTCCTGTGTTGACTGTGTGCAAGGCAAACTGTCCTACTGCTATGCTATCTCAGACCCTGCTCTCTAAATTTTACATGGAAAGAAACTTTTTAAAATCCTGTAATTTGGGTCTTCTGTTTCATATAATTGAAACTAATCTGCAACAATCACCCCTCTGCTATAAAATTATATCAATAAATATTAGTGCTTGTGAAAGTCAACAGTTCTATAA
Organism: Suncus etruscus; assembly: GCF_024139225.1. NCBI lineage: Eukaryota > Metazoa > Chordata > Mammalia > Eulipotyphla > Soricidae > Suncus > Suncus etruscus. Next base: position 119,624,435 of record NC_064852.1, read on the forward strand.
TAATAATAATAATCTCAAAAGGCTAAGTCAGTGATCATGATGTAGTGTTTTATTTTATTGTAGATATTTTGGGCCACACCTGGCAGTGTGCAAGACTCATTCCTTGTTCTGTGCTCAGGGCTCTCTCCTAGTGGGCTTACAGGACCATCTGAGGTACAGACCCAGTCACCTTACCCACCTATCTCTCATACCCCAGAGAATGTCATCATTTAAAGACAATTAAAAACTTCTCAGTTATAGTAATGAAATATCTCTTTTATGTTTAGTAATCTGACATGAGATTTTTATGTAGGAAAAAAGTTTGTGTTTCTTAAATATACATCAGAATTTTGTGAAAAGATTTATACACACTTCAACTTTAAAATATAGCCAAGATGAAATGGACATAAATTCATTGTTAAAATAATTATTTTTGATTCCATAACAATCTTTTCGAGACAGCTTGCTATGTCAAAAATAAAACTTGGAGTTTTATGGAATGAATAATACATTGAGATAACAAAAAAACTTTTCCCCCAAGAGTTTTTAACTGGGTTTCTGACTCTTGCCCCCGGCTAATTGTCTGTTACCCTTGTAAAGTACCCTATAAGATTTAAAATTGGAATGCAAAATTTACATGGTAATATTGGATAGAACCGAAGCTAATGGAGAAAATAGAAACTCTTGGTAAGAGTTCAAACATCAAGAAAGTCAGTGTAGGAATTTCAGTTTCTTGTTATAAAAAGTATTTTGAAAATCCTGTATCCCCTATTCTTGAAGATGACCCATTGTCCCTACTTCTATTATAGCACCATTTGTTCCTGTGGCTTGAATTTTATTTTTTCACCTTGCCTTTCCAGAGGGATAGCTTCACGCGTGTAGTGATTGTTTTTGTTTATTTGTTTGTTTTGTTTTTGAGCCACACCCATAAATGCTCATGGCTGACCCAGCACTCAGGAATCACTCCTGGTAGTGCTCCAGCACTATGTCGGGGATTGATCCCAGGTCTGCTGTGCATATGAAGCAAGCCCTCTACCAGCTGTACTATGGCCCTGCTCTCAGAAGTGTTTTTAACTGGTTTCCAAAACTTGTGTATGGAGTGAGGAAGTAAAGTAGGATTGGGTTTGGGCATCTAGCATAGTGGGTTCTGAAGAACCAATTTAACTGAAAGGGACACTTTTAACTAAAGTTTTAAAGAATTCCTCTTCTTTATTATTATTATTATTATTATTATTATTATTATTATTATTATTATTATTATTATTATTATTCTGAATACAAGGTGCATTGAACAGACCCAAATTTGAGAAATAGATTTTAGTGTACCTTATGCAGGACTAAATTTAGGATGGATACTACTATTTTCCTAAACATTCAGCTTTTTAAAATGAATTGCAACTTTAACTTCATCAACTTAATAAGTTGGCTTTATCCCTTTCTTTTATTTAACATACATTCACTTAGGGATACAGAGGCCCTCTCAGAAGCTATTAGAGCTACTGCAAACCACTACACAAGGATTCCATTTTAAAAATCTTCCCTAGAGAGTGAATTTAATGAAAGCTCAGTTCTAATTTTCCTCCTACATTATGCCAGAAGACCAAACTAACCCTTTTGGGATTTGATCCTTTAGCTCAATGATATCTCACCTGAGATTTGGGCATTTTAAAGGAGCTTTAAGTACTTTAGCAAACACTCTTAAGACTGTATTTCAAATCAGGAAAACATAAAACAATATCTGTCCTTTAGCTGTGAGGCTTTGCCTTATAATTAATTGTCTCATTTCCTTTCATGTGACATTATCTTGATAAATTGGTATTTTTAAAGATTGCCTTTTGTTTGGAAAGTGTTCAATATGTCAGGTACTGAAGGTTTTTGTTGGAGTTGAAATTTTGACTGCATGTTGTTTAGCCCTACTTCAGACTGAATTAATTCCTGCTGAACTGATTTTCTCTTTAGTTCTAGCAGTTTTCTCTTTAATTCAGTAATGATATGGCATACACTTTACTTAAACTAAGGACTAAAGACTACATACAAGAAGATCTTCATTTTCATAAAAATCCAAGGAGTAGGTAAACTATTTTTAAAAATGAAGGAAGTAGGACCATTCATAAGTTGGGGACACATTTTTAAAAGTCAAATGATAATTATTCCTGGTGAAAATGACCATGATAATTGATTTATAGTGATATATTAGAATTCGACTCAGGTACCTACATTTATCCTTAGAAATCTATCTATAACTTAAGGAAATGGCAATTTTCTGTACTTATTACAGAGGAATTTGTCTGTACTTATTACACTTGGAGGAACACTTAAAAAACACTACACAGGGGAGGAGGGCAGACAGATATCTGGCTTCTGTTTCCCTCTTTGATTCTGGAGGTCAACTCCTGCCTGGTATGGGGTTTGAGGAAGCTCCATGCCGTAGGCCTTTTCCCTAGCTTGAGGGGGAAGGTGCTGGGAGGCTTGGCAGGCCCCCAGCCATCGCCTTTCTGCCCTGGATTCCAGCCTTCCCTGGGTGCCGGTCAAGGTGGCCAGAAGTGGGTGCCGGTCAAGGTGGCCAGAAGTGGGTGCCAGGTGGACTCTATAGGGGTCCTCAGGCTTTCCCCCTCCCTACTCTAGGGGGGTCATGGGGAGGAGGGCGGGCAAGAAAAATAATTTTAAAAAAACACTACACGTAAACAAATACAAAGTAGGCACATTGCTGTGAAGTACAAGTTCCTTAGAGTGACAATAACAATTTGTATATAAAAAAGCAATGTTGGCCCCACAGAGACAGGAATGTAGTTTCCTTAAAAGCAAAGGAGTAATTTAGAGAAAAGCCATTGTCACTTTATATTATCACTGAACTGACTTGAAAATACCCGATGGATATAACAGTGCTACAATGTACTTACAAAGGGAAAAATAATCTGAATTTATTTCTATCTACCTGACCTTTCACTTAGTCTGTACATTTTCCAGCCCCCAATGAGTCAAGATAGCACCTGTAGATTTTTCTATGATATTAGTTTTATACCTTTACTAGAGGACTTCCAAACTATTTTGTCATTACCAAGCAAAGATCCCTAATTTTTACTTAAAAAAAAAGTCAATGTCATGCACAAAGTCTTGGAGAAATTTAGAAGTGGTGTTTAAAATAAAAATTTAGACTACTGACTTGAAATCCCATGCTCTGACCGCCAGACCACATCCCTGACCATGGATACTTACATTTTTTTACTGTTATTCTTCTTTGTAATTAGATGCAGTGATTAGAGTGTCTTTTGCATTACTCTGCATTTTTCTTTTAAGTCAGGGTTGTAAGCCACATGGGGTACTGTCCCTTACAAAACTAAACAAGGGATTTTCAGTTTTGCAATACAATCCTTGATATTTGTTTATAGATTTCACACATCAAAAAAACAATGAAATCTGTAATTTTTCAAATTACAATCTTCTCATTCTCTAAGTTATATGCCTATGAGAATTTGGAAATCTTTTGAAGAGAATGTAATCTTCATGCTTACAAAATGTAGGCTTTCATATTTGGCTACAATTACAATTAAAGGCCTTATACCACATAATAATCAGTGTGTGAGAGTTGTGGGTTTTCCTCATTTGAAAATAAATTAATGGGGATTTAAAAATATAATTCATCCACTTATTAAATCTTTCAGTCTTTAAAATTAGAAACCATATCTATTTTCCCCAAAGAAATAAATGGCCCCAAATGGCTTATAACATATTGCAATTCAATTATTTGATTGAGAAAATAAAAATAAACAACTAAAACCAGTTTAATTTAAAGTTACAAAGGGAGAAATATTTTATGTAATTGCTTATTATTTTGCTTTGTTCATGTCAGCTAAATATTGTGTGTTAAAAACATTAAGTTAATTTCTTTTCAAGTCCTTGGAAGGAGAAAGTGAATTCTGGAACAGTAAAATCTAATATTTCAAATGGCCTTCTAAAAGATTTTGAACTAGACAATATTTAATGTTTAAAGAAAAACTCAGATATCTTATGTAACTCTAATCATAACTTTTTAAAAGTAGATTGCTTCATAAAGGAACCGATTTTGAATTCTCAATAAAAAAACATTGTTTCTAAATTACACAGTACTTTCACTACGATTTATAGTTTCTAAACAATATGCAATGATTTATAAATTGCATTCTCAAAATCATTGGGAGCATTGGGCCTAGGCTTTTTTTTCCCTATTAATTCTTCATTTTTACATGAAATTTGGGTTATCTGTATTTTTTCTCTTATCTTAAAGGAAACTTTAGTACAGGAGGAGATGGACAGTGTCAGTTAAAAGGTAAAACTTTTAACCCCTATAGAAAAGGCATAAGTTTGGGGAGGGTGTGAAAAGTCTATGAGAGGGAAAAAGAAAGTGTAATCATGAACATTAATGGACTTACATAAAAGCAGCCTTTCAAATAGTAGCTGCCTCTTTAATAAAATCTGAAGAGATAAACTGGAAAGACTAATTTGCTTAATACTATGGTCTAGAATAATCTAGAATAACAAATGCTTGTCAAATCAATGAATGAATGGGAGAACTGTGAGTGGATACATTGATTGTTATGAATTATATTACTGATCAGTGAGTTGTGTGGGAAACACTAAAAAAGTTTGAGAGAACTAATACATTGGTTGGGTTCAGGGATTCTTGAACAAAGGTTACTTGGACAACCCAAACTTTTCTGAAATTCATGAAAAATTTATGCTAGCATAATGTACAATCATGTTTCCCCTTAAACTCATTCTTTAAGGATTATGGTGGAGATAAGAGGGGAAAAAACCCAACCTGGAGTATAAATAAAATAAAGTTTGCCTGCTGATCATTGTTTAAAGCTAGATATATGGATATGGATACTCTTCTCTACTTTTGTGTTTGAAATTTTCTATTAAAGGGGGTCAAAAACATACATCCATAAGACCATTATATCAAATTGACAATGTAAATAATATATAGATAATCTAATTTGGGAAAATCCTTATAATCTATAACTTAAGAAAAAAGGTTTTTAAAGATTTATTTTTGTGATCCCAAAGTACTTTAAGGTCTAGATACAACATATTTTAATGGAAATTGTAACTAGCTCTCATATCAGTTTTTTTTGTTTGTTTTGTTTTTTGGGCCACACCCATTTGATGCTCAGGGGTTACTCCTGGCTAAGCGCTCAGAAATTGCCCCCAGCTTGGGGGGACTATATGGGACGCCGGGGGATTGAACTGCTGTCCTTCCTTGGCTAGCGCTTACAAGGCAGACACCTTACCTCTAGCGCCACCTCACCGGCCCCTCATATCAGTTTCTTAATACACAGTCAAAATCTAAAAGTTATGCATATACTTCTTCACCAGGAATCCTTAGCACATCTTTATGCTTACCTGGACAAGAGCCAAAGAAAGAGATGATTGGAAAAGGTGAAAAGGGAGCTCACTAACCAAGGTAATTAATTGATTACCTACCTACTGCTGTGTGACCAAAGGACTACAGAAAAAATTTGGGTGTGGCACTCCTATGAAATCTTGGGTTTATTAACTTATAGAGCTTTTTTGGGGGAAAGGAACTGCACCAGCTATGCTCAGGGATCACTTTTGGCTCTGAGCTCAGGAATTACTCTTGGCCAGCTTGGGGGATCATATGGGATGTTGGGGATCAAATTCGAGTTAGCTGCATGCAAGGCAAATGTCCTACCTACTGTACTATCACTCCGGCCCCTAACTTATAGAGTTTGTAAGTGATTCTTATTACTTAACTATGAGCCATATTTATTTATCAAATAAAATTGACATTAAATTCTGGCTTAACAACCTTGTCATAGTTGATTTAAGTCACTTTAAGAAAATATCATAGATCTGGTGGGCTATAAAAATAATTATATTTCTCATATTTCCAGAGGCTGCATGCCTTTCTGAGATCAAGTATCAGAATATTTGAATTTGGTGAAGACCCTCTTTTAGGGTGCAGCCGATGACTGAATCCCTTATTTTTGTTTGTGAGACAACCTGGAATTTTTTTTAAATAAATACATTAATTCCATACATGGGGGTTCAGTTCTGATGACCTAATCAACTGTGAAGGTTCCCATTTCCTAAACATATCAGCTTAGACATTTGATTTTGAATATTTGAATTATGGGAGAATGAAACATTTTGGTGATAATATACCTTATAATAATTTTCAATTACTCTTAAAGTCTAATTCCTTAACAAGAATAAAAGCATTTTTTTGCCTCTTCAGAGGAGTTTTATAGGTATTTTTCAAATCAGTGATTTGTAATTTTGTAAATGGCATGTATATTATATGCATATATAGTAAGGCAAAGTGAATTTGAATTCTCAATTTATTTTTGACACAATTGTAAGTTATGGGATACATTCAAATAAGAAGTTGATAGGAGGAAACATTGTGATTTTTCTAGCCTAATTCCCATGCTTTCCTAATCAAAGGATAATTTCAATAAGAGTGATCTGTAATGTTTGGCAGGAAATCTTAATAAAAATAACTTTATACTAAAGGGATCTAGAGGATAGGATTATCTTTCCATATGCACCCTATTCATTTTCTTAATTCTTAGTGCTGCTTAACAGACCCCAAACAGTTTTTCTTTGCAATTATTATCCATCACTATTACCACATAACCTGGTACAAAAATGAATCATTATAATCTATAATAGTGTTAATCAAAAATTTGAAAGCCAAATTATATTATAAATTAAGAAAACACATATAATAACATCAGTACTAAGACTAAAAAGTTTTTACTGTAACAAGGTCAGACTTCAGTTAGATGTTTATTCTAGATTGTATCTTATCAGGAGTATTCACACTGTATATTGCAGCTTCCAACTGACCCCAAATCTACTTACAAGAAGAGACATTTATAATTCAAATATTATAGGAAAAGAAAATCTAATTTTGACTTTCAGTCAAATTGATGCCAAAGAGAGTTTATGGTTTTCTTTACTTTATAAGCTGTAATTGCAAATACAGTTTCCTTCATCTAAAAAAACTATTCCACCCTGAAATTTTCAAACAAAAATAGTTGTAGAAACATTGGAAAAAGGCATCTTCAAAGGAATCTAACTATTTTGAATTAGAAGGAGAGAATAAATATGGTGAATATTTTAAAGAGATTATGTTTTCAATATTTGGTCTCGTAAAATCTAATTTTTGTTTCTTTTTCAAAAGCGTTTCTCATTTAAAATCTAAAAGTAAAGTAGACTGGCAATTTAAATATGCTTAATTGCAGTTAAGTTAAAATAATATGCATGTGTATAACTTTAAGAGAAAAATAGTAATATGAAAAGCTTTAAATATTAAACAGAAACAAAAAGCTACAGTTAATGCCACAAATAGCTAAAAATGTATGAGACCGTATTATAGCACTAATAAAGATACATAATTGTGTAAAATTTATTTGCAAATAGATTATGATTATTTGTATCAGAATTTTTGATACTATATTTTATATTTAATTATACTAAGTTGTATTGATTACTTCAATGCTTTTTATTATGGCATGTTTAGAGTGAAAACCATGTCTAAGTTGAAGACTAGTGAACTTACCACTTTCATTACAACTTTTGCTGACTAGTCTACAAGAGACACATCAGGATTCTGATTTTACAAAATCAGTGCATGGTTTCAATGAGTGATTAGGATATGGCAGGAGTTTAGAAGTGAATATCTACAGGGGAAAAGGTGCATTCCTTGTTTGCTGCAAACACTAGTATAATCCTTAGCATTACATATGGTCCTTTGAGCACAGTAAGCACAGTAGAGATGGCCAAATCCCCACCTCCGAATAGACAGACAAATCATTTCATTTTACTTACTGTGCCAGGCCAGGCCTTAGTTTTTTGAAGGTTCTTTGCTCTTAGTTCTTTGAATATGACTTTACTACACAAACTCTGCTTGAGCAACATGCTATAAAGGAATCCACCAAATAAGTCTCAAGTATTTTTTCATTCACCTCTGAGTCAAATGTAACTAAGTTATTTTAACTATTGAAATGAGAGTTACAGTCATGAAAATTAGGGAAATCTAAACTATTGAGAGTAGTTAAGTAGATCACTAAGTGAGTTCATTTAACTGTTAAATGGCCTCCTCAATTAAAGAACATTCAGGACAAGAGAGGTAGTACAGTGGGTAAGGTAAAACAAACAAACAAACAAAAAGAATTAAAAAAAAGTTCAAAGTTTTTGTTTCTGTGAATAAATAAGTGGAAAAACAATCAACAACCAACTAAAAGGAGTTGGAGACCTGGAGATGCAAGGGAATGGCTTATGACAGACAGTACTGTGGAAATGGTATGTCCCAAAGTAATAACCAAAACAAACAATATTGTGCCTAAAATAAACAGACTAAGCAGACCAATCAGAAACTCAATCAGAAAAATAAAGATGAGTTTCATGTTTGCTAAAATTATGATAATTACTGTAAGAAGACATCACAAAAAGGCAATGTAATGGGATTCCAGGCTTGTTTTGATTTTGGAGAACACCACAAGGTGTAAGCATTTTTCAGCTCTCTATAGAAAACGAGGTTGTTTTAATTTTGTTTGGGGGTTTTAGGGACTCACACCTAAAAGTGCTCAGTGTGATACTCCTGTCTCTGTCCTTAGCTACCCTTAGCTAGCTTCAGGGCATGAGGACCCTTTGTGGTGCCACGGATTGAATTGGATCAGTCTCAAGCAAAGCAAGTGCCTTAACCACTGTACCATCTTTCAGGCCCCTACATGAAAAGAATGTTTGACATATTACATTCTGAAAATTATGAAAGGTCAACAAATTAGAACTTAAAAATTTAAATAGTAGAACTAGAAACTCTTCTTTGAAACTTGGAGTAATATTTTCAAGTAAAATAAAATATGTCTGGAGACCTGTGGACTATATAGCAAATAATTTGTATCAACAAAAGTGAGGAAAAAACTAACAAGACTGATTGTACTTCTACCTTTGATCAAAGATTAGAAAAGACTGAGGAAAGATTAAAGATTAGAGATGGTTTTGTTAAATCTGCAAACAAGGCAGGATAACACTGTTCTAACCAACCTTATACACCATATTCTTCTCTCTCTTTCTCTTCTTCTTTCTTTCTTTCTCTTCTTCTTTCTTTCTTTCTTTCTTTCTTTCTTTCTTTCTTTCTTTCTTTCTTTCTTTCTTTCTTTCTTTCTTTCTTTCTTTCTTTCTTTCTTTCTTTCTTTCTTTCTTTCTTTTCTTTCTTTCTTTCTTTCTTTCTTTCTTTCTTTCTTTCTTTCTTTCTTTCTTTCTTTCTTTCTTTCTTTCTTTCTTTCTTTCTTTCTTTCTTTCTTTCTTTCTTTCTTTCTTTCTTTCTTTCTTTCTTTCTTTCTTTCTTTCTCTCTTTCTCTCTTTCTCTCTTTCTTTCTTTCTTTCTTTCTTTCTCTCTCTTTCTCTCTTTCTCTCTTTCTTTCTTTCTTTCTTTCTTTCTCTCTCTCTCTTTCTTTCTTTCTTTCTTTCTTTCTTTCTTTCTTTCTTTCTTTCTTTCTTTCTTTCTTTCTTTCTTTCTTTCTTTCTTTCTTTCTTTCTTTCTTTCTTTCTTTCTTTCTTTCTTTCTTTCTCTCTCTCTCTCTCTCTCTCTCTTTCTTTCTTTCTTTCTTTCTTTCTTTCTTTCTTTCTTTCTTTCTTTCTTTCTTTCTTTCTTTCTTTCTTTCTTTCTTTCTTTCTTTCTTTCTTTCTTTCTTTCTTTCTTTCCACTTGTTGCAGATTGGAAGAGAAAAACAAATTTTCCTCACAACACGATACTGACTTATGAAGTCATATCCCTAATCACTCCAAGCCAGAATGTGCTATTCACAGAACTGATTACTTCCTACAGATGTAATGTGGATTTAATAGAGCCAAATGCCACTATAAGGATTGACCGGGTTTCTGAGTCTCCCTGTTCTGATCCACTTGCTGAGGCTCTATTTTAAGGCACATAAACAGGAAAAATAAACCACTCTTCTGTGCAAAGAGTTATTTGGGGGGGGGGGTCAAATTAATTTTGTGAAAGTTTCCACAGGAAAAGTTTTTCTCTTTTTAACACTCCTGTCATGAAAGTACAAGATAAAGACAAAGTACTTTGTCTCAAAGTAATAAAACTTGATCTGAGATAAGAAACGATCTTGACTACCAGTTGTCCCACTCTGAACCCAACTAGCAGTTCTTGGTGTTTTCATTTGAAGATGAACAAAAAATATGATCCTGAAATAAAATATTTTACTGTATGACTATAATAGATGTATGTCATAGAAAAAAAAGTCAATAATGTGTCAGTATAAGAAAAAATTTAGATGATGATTTTTGTTTATAAAGTTAGATTTTAATTACATTTGTCTGTAGAGCTGCTTTTCCATATCAATAATCCTTATGGACTGCCTATTCTTTTCTAATTAGTATTTGATACTCCTAGTAGCTTGTGATGGATAGTTTTTTTTTTTACAATCAGAAAAGAAAACTCACGTTTCTAAAAGAGGACGAAAATTTAAATTTAATATGCTAAGCATAACCTCCTCTATATTTTACTCCACTTTTATATTTAGAAGGAAATGAGTTCATATTTAGGCCAAGTTCCAAGTGGCTTAGTATTCTATCATTAAATTTCAAAGGGTGAAGCTAAAAAACATCAAAAATTTTATTTTTTAGATATCAGAAATGTAAAAATTATGCTCAGAACCATAAAGAACTCAGCAGTAAAGATGTTAAGTGTAATTATATTGTTAAAAGTTAAATAATAATATTATCATTTCTCTATTTCCCACTATGACAACATAAATTTATTTTTCTCTTTTTTTAACCTAAGACAACTGGCTTTCACAGTCTGCCCTGATTTTGCAGCATTTTTGCTCTTCCAATACTCCTAACAGAAAGAGATTTTTAACTCCAAGATATCTGTATATTCTAAGTGAATATTCCCAAATTAGCTATTCAACTAGAATGGGCTTCTCTGATAATATTGTGCTCTTGCACTGCTGACTGAACATGTGGCAGATATGGTAAGGATGAGGACGGAGGCATACAGCGATTTAACTTTTTAAAGACCAATAAGAAGGCAGAGTCTAAGACAAGTTAATATGTTCGCCAACTTTCAAAGTCAATATCAAAGTGTCTGATTACTTAGTTTCTAATTTATTGTTTGGTAAAAAGAAATATCTCCATAAGCAAAGATGTTCTGATTTTATTTTTTTATTCTTCATTTCCTTTACTGGAGAAATAACGATTTTAAAATGAAAATAGGAGGCATCGGTGCTGAAAATGTTGCACTGGTGAAGGGGGGGTCATTTTTATGACTGAAATGCAACTACAATCATGTATGTAATCATGGTGCTTAAATAAAGAAAAAAGTTAAAAAAAAAGAATTACAGAAATGACTAGAAAAATTCGGCAGTTAAAAAAATGAAAATCAATTAATTCTTCAAAGATCCACAAGATGGTGCTGTGAAGTGACATTTGGGGAAAGTTTTCTAGTAGTAATTTTTAGGCAGGGCCAAATGATTGCCATCACACTGACAGAGATCAAAGCAATTTCATTCTTTTTTTTTTTTTTTTTTTGTCAATTTATGCGTACTTCTGAATCATGCTCAGAGTGCCCCACACCTACTCTGGGCTATTCTTGGCCTACTCTGACAAGTCAGTACTGGAACTCATAGCCATGTGCTTTGGTCCAGGGATGCTTGGGTCAAACCAGGCCATTTCTAAGGCGCTCAGAGACCTCCTGGACTAAAGTGACAGTGCTTGGGGAAAAATATAGTGTCGGGAATTGAACTAGCTCTAGCTTTCTGAGCTACTTCCCTGACCTATATCAGCTATTTCTTTTTGTTTGTTTGTTTTTGTTTCTTGGGTCACACCCGGCAGCGCTCAGGGATTACTCCTGGCTTCTACTCTCAGAAATCGCTCCTGGCAGCTCGGGGGACCATATAGGATGTCGGGATTCGAACCACTGACCTTCTACATGCAAGACAAAAATACCTTACCTCCATGCTATCTCTCCGGCCCCCAGCTATTTTTTAATAAGAAATGTAAGCCAGATTAGTTGATAAAGAAGGCAAGCCTTTATTCCTACTGTTTTAAAAATAAAATACTTTATCCCATAACTTATACTTTTGTTAATTCTTACTCCTCTTTGTTTTGTTTCTTCTGGGCACCACACCTGGTGGTGCTTAGGGCTCTGTGCTTAAGGATAAGGAGCACTCCTGGTTGGACTTGGGGAAACCACATGAGGTGCCTGGGATCAAACCTGGGTTGGCCATGTGTAAGGCAAGTGCTCTTCCTGCTACACTATTGCTCTGCCCCCCATCTCATATTTTTAGAAAATTAATGGGAAAGTGAATAATTGAAATAGGCTGTCAGCAAGGCCAAGTCATAATGGAGAAAATATTAAAGTAAAACAGAAAGCAGAGTTCTCATTTCAGTCCTTTGCCTAAATTACTGCATTCGGTCATCCTTCCATCTCCTCCAAAGCTTCCCTTTTCTTTTTTCTTTAAAGAAAATTTTATTTGAATCACCTTGAGATACAGTTACAAAGTTGTACATTATTGAATTTTACTCAGAGAATGTCCAATACCCTTCACCAATACACATTTCCCACCACCAGTGTGCTTAGTTTCCCTCCCCTTCCCTCTGCCCTCCCTTTTGCCTGCTTTTATGACATTCTCTCTCTCTCTCTCTCTCTCTCTCTCTCTCTCTCTCGCTCTCTCTCTCTCTCTCTCTCACACACACACACACACACACACACACACTCACTCTCTTTCTTTTTTCCCTTTTAAACTCTGTAGTTTGTAATATTGTTACTGAAGGGGTATTATGCATGTCACTTTACTTCCTTTCAGCACCCAGTTCTTGTCCAGAATGATAATTTTCAACTATCATTGTCATAGTATCTCTTCTCTGTTCTAACTGCACTCCCTCACTCTTTGGTGAAAGCTTCCTGTCTTGGATTGGTCCTCTTGTCTCTATTGTCTCTGGATACTATTACCATACTATCTTATTTTTCTTTATATCTCACAGACGAGTGTCATCATTCTATGTTTATCCCTCTCCATCTGACTCATTTCTCCCAGCATAACTCTCCATATCTATCCATGTATAAGAAAATTTCATGAATCCATTTTTCCTAACAGCTACTTATTGTTCCATTGTGTAAATGTACCACAGTTTCTTTATTCACTCATCTGTTCTTGGGCATTTGGTTGATTCCAGGTTTTGACTATTGTGAATAGTGCTGCAATGAACATAGAAGAGTAGTTATTTTTCTGCCTCATGTTCTTGAGGCTGTAAGGTACATTCCCAAGAGTAGTATTACTTGATCATATGGAAACTCAATTTCTAATTTTTGGAGAAATATCTATATACTTTTTCAGAAAAGCTGGAGCTGTTGACATTCTTACCAATAGTGAACAAGAGTCTCCTCTGCATCTGCATCAGCACTGGTTGTTCTTGTTTTTGATGTTCCTCCAGAGTTTTTCAACCTTTGGCATTACCCCTGGTGGAACAGTGGTGTCTGAAACATTTGTGGTAGTGAGGAGAGCAGGGTGCTACCAGCCTCTAGAGTGCAAAGGTCAGGAATGCTGTTTTACCATCTAGTTTTGCACAGTACAGCACTCCCAATATTAAGTTGTTCTACTCAAGCTATCAAGAGTGCCAGGCTGAGAAATTTCATCAATTGGTTCACTCCTTTGCTGGGTTTTCCTGTTCATTTATCAATTAGCTTATCCTTTCATTCACTTATGTGTGTGCTTACTCATTCATCTATCATTCCATACATTCATCCCTTCAACAAATTTTTACAAGCCTAATTCATGAAAGAATTAACTTCCCTGCATAAAAAAGCAAGTTATCTTATCCCAGTCCTATTCAATTTTTTAGGGAATCAAAGTACTTATAAAATAATATAACAAAATGATGTGATCTGTGCTCCAGGGCTAACTGTAAGGTATTTTTGGGGACTCAGAAAAGACTGTGGTCAATTCTAGGAAAGAGGATAGAATTCAGGGAAACTAGGGCAAAGTGATAGTACAGTGTGGTAGGATGTTTACCTTGCATGGAGCAAACTTGGGTTTGATCTCTGTCACCCTGTATGGTATGTTCCCCTTAGTATCACGAGGAGTGATCCTAAGTAGAGCCAGGAGTTATCCCTGAGCATTGCTGAATATGCTCTAATAATAATAATTCAACTTTAAAATGTTGGTATCCTGAAAATACTGCTACACATAAGTTCTATTGTCATTTGAACTTGTCCACACATCTAGCAACATAACAAAGAGGGAAAAATGCATCAAGAAGTACATAAAACAAAATTGGATCTCATGTAAATTAAATCAGAAATTCTGGAAATCTTCTATGGAGAATACTGCTTTTTTTTTTTTTTTTTCACCTCAAATAAAGGAATGAAAGTACCTCTGGAAATGAATAGAGGCACTGGGAAGGGCAGAGCTGTCTTACCCCCTTCTGCTCCTTGTGGTGATTCAAAGCTAAGCTGCTATTGTCTTTGCCTGTGGTCTGACCACACTGTTGACTATATTTGATTGCAGCTTTTTTGAGTGCTCTTGTTTTTCTTCTCAAAAATATTTATCTTTTCGGTTTCTGAGTCCCATTTTCTCAAATGTTAAAGCAAACATATGATAGACTATTTCAAATTTTCATATCCATTGATATTTATTTTCCATCACAGAAATAGTTATTAAAACCCTGGAGCTGAAGAGATAGTATAACAAGTAGGACACTTGCATTGCATGCTGCCAACCCAGGTTCAAACACTGGCATCACATATTGTCCCCTGAATCTTGTCAGGAGTAATCATTGAGCACAGAGCCAGGAGTAAGGTCTGAGCATTGGCAAGTGTGACCCAAAACAAAAAAAAAAGGGCAAAAAGAAAATAAAAACCAATAAACCCTTAATAGCTTGAAAAATGTTTTTTTTTCCTCATTTCTACTTGCATCTGAAATTGCAGTGTGAATTTACTTCAAGATGGTGTTAATTTTCAAAAGAGGAAAATTCTGTGTACTATACCATAAAAGTGAACTAGTGCGTAGTTTTCAAAAGTAAGGAGCAAATTTTCAAAGGAGCAAGGGTATGGCCATTGAGGAAGCAGGGATTCATGTAGGCTCTCAAGGACATCCTGGCCTCCTCTTCCTAGCCAACACTTAGCACCTGTACTTACTGCTGCTGTTCAAGTCAGAGATTATTAGAATAAAGGGCTGTGAGGAGGTGTCAGATGATCTCTAAGGTCCCTTTTCACTTGAGCTTCTGTGAATTTTTAGTTCCCAATCTTTTCCAAAAGTATCGTATTTCAAGCTAATTACTGAGAGGTTCAAGGTAGAATAATCACCTTTCCCAAGTCTTCCTAAGAAAGCAGGTATTTTTATATGTAAATGAATATTTAAATGATCCAAAGTACATTTCAAACAAGTTAAATTCTTCAAACTTGGAGAGAGTTAACGTCAAAAGTCAAATTGATGAGTTGGAAAACCTGCACTAAGCCTTCAGTTTGCCGAACCAGAGCTTTGGTGATCTGCTCCTTCTCAAGATAAGGGGTCGCTCTGAACACATGTCTGAGTCAGGGCATGCAGACGCCAATATGGCTGCTCCAGTTCAGGGTCACCAAACTGCCTAAAAAAGCACGACCCTCTGGCTATCAGTCAAAGCTAAAATTCACTGTGTCTGTCCTCAAAGATCAGCAACAATATAGAAGCACCAACAAGGATACCCTCCTGATAGGCCAATCATGGAATGACACAGAAAGTATTATTGTCATAAAGGTTGGTTGTCATTACTTACTGGTAAAGTTATTTTTTAATTCTTGTTTGTTTTGGGGGATATACAGCATCCTACCCACTGTGCTATCACTCTGGCCCTAGTAGACATTTATTGATAAAACCTCATAACACAAGGAATTATACCTTGAAGAAAATAGTCCTAAAAATTCTCAGCTTTTTTTTCTGAATTATTATATATTTATATGTATTTAATATATTAAATACATTAAATGTTATATTATAAAATATTACATTAAAATACTATATATTTTTCAAAATACATATAATAAAATGTTTTGCATATTGTCATAGTTTTATGAATAATCTTCATTGAATCCCAGCAATTATGACAAATTGGGAATTGTTTTACAACTGCAATATAAATAATAGTATGGCTAACATAATAAAAAGAAAAACCAGCTTTGCAGAGAGGTTTCAGGAGACAGATCCTCCATTCTGTTCACTGACATCTCTCTAATGAAGGACTGCACAGCTGAAAGGCCACATGGAGGGACAAGTAGCTAAGGGATGAATTAAGGGGAGGGTGGATCGAATTTTTACTTTTGGCTACTTCCATGAGATATTCTGGTTCTGTATGAGTAGAAGCATAACCATGGATTCCAATTTAAGTTAATTGCTATGCTTATTCTGGTCCCCAGCTTTTTTCACATTGTGGGTCATGACTCCTTGCTAAGTCTCATAACTGAAAGGGGGGCTCATGAAAAATTGGGCAATAGTGAAAGGCTTCTGAATACCAAATACTTAATGATAGAAAATTAATTCAATATCGACCTTGTAGTGAATAAATCTGAATGTTTATGTTAGCTCTAGCTCTCCTGGCATTTCTTGGTTAAAAAGGGATGGAGATGGGCCAGAGAAATAGCATGGAGGTAGGGTGTTTGTCTTGCATGCAGAAGGACAGGGGGTTAAAATCCTGGCATCCCATATGGTCCCCTGAGCCTGCCAGGAGTGATTTCTGAGTGTAGAGCCAGGAGTAATCCCTGAGCACTGTCAGGTGTGACCCAAAACCAAAATAAATAAATAAAAAATTAAAAGTGATGGAGAGTGGGAACTTATAAAGCCCTGCTCTACCCTGTAAGATGTTTTTGAGGGTGTTTTCCCCTCCTTTATTGAGACAAAAGTGATTGAAGATCATTTTCTGGACTAAAGGAAAAGATGTATGGAAGTATTTCTGTTACTTGTAACTTTTCTGGACATCAAGAGCTTCTTCTTTATTTAAAATACATGAATATCTCTGCCTTCTAAACTCCAAGCTAAAATCAGCACAGGAAGACCCACTTGCTATTTTAAAAAGAGACTAATAGAACACATAATTCATAATATCACATGAGCCAAATAATCCAATGTAAGTAACTAAAAACCACTTCTCCCCTTAACTTTTCCAAGAATGGCAACTAAGATAAATTTTTTTAAAAGTCTTTTATAAGACCACATATAAAAGAATAGGGACCGGCAAATAGCTCAGGGTTGTATACATGCTTTTCATGAAGGAGGCCCCGTTCAATCCCTGGCACCATATAGTACCCCTTGACTAGAGCTGGGAGTCATCCCTGATCACTAAAAGGAGTAAAAAAAATTGTTTAATTTTTCTTAAAGAAAGTAGAGGTACAATGGATCTAACAACATTGCAAAATATTGTAAAGGTGGAATCTTCAAAGAAAAAGAATGCATTCAGAATGTCACTTCTGTCTTTCTTAGGGAAATTCTCTACTCACATTTTCAGATAGATACCAGAATATTCATGGTATCAACAAAAATGTTCTTTTAAAACATGATTGCATGGGGCCAGGAAGGTGGCCCTAGAGATAAGGTGTCTGCCTTGTAAGCGCTACCAAGGAACGGACCGCGGTTCGATCCCCCGGCGTCCCATATGGTCCCCCCAAGCCAGGGGTGATTTCTGAGCACATAGCCAGGAATAACCCCTGAGCGTCAAACGGGTGTGGCCCAAAAACAAAAAACAAACAAAACAAAACAAAACAAAACATGATTGCAAAATTTCAAAGCAGCATAGGAAACATTTTAGGGACCAGATTTGCAGTTTATTAGAACCGTCGTCAATCCTTTGGTTTGTCCTAATCCCTGGTGTCTTCTTTTTGAGATAAATTGGGCAACTATCCTATATGTGGAAGTTTAGGAAACTCCTGAATAGACTATAAATTATAGGTATCTACTGGCCTGGAAATTCTTACCCTTGTCATTTCTGGTTTTGTTGATCATCTTGGGGGCCAGAAGCAAGGATGTAGTCAGGATAGAGTGGAGCAGTTTCCTCTCAACCCTGCAATCAGAAACAGACTGGCACTGAGGAGTCAACCACAGGGCAGGGATCAGACTGAGGCGAGAGACTGAGTTCGGGCCAGTACAGTGGAGGATCCTGTTTTTACTTAAAAGTGTCGATATTTTGTTAACTGTGGATTGCTTACCCTGCATTTCATTTTAGCTCTTGAAGTACCCTCATTGCTGAGTTTTTGTGGACAGGTTTGTGTTAAGGTGAAGGACCTCACCCATTCACCCTAGTCCAGGTCTTTCCTCTTTAAGCAGTACCTGGGTGACAGGTTCAAGCAGGTCTGGAAAGTGACATTAAAATATAGCCTCCCCCTTTCACCCATCTCAGATCAAAGGCCAGGAGAGACTCTTTGAGAACTCAGTTGACCCTGCTTGCAAAAATGAAAACAAAGAATGCAGAGTCTGAGTCAGTGAGGATGTTAGGAAACAGCAGATGTCAGTGGTAGAACCGACACACAGGACTTACAAATATTTTCTTTCCCGATGTGTATCTCTTTCTGAATCAGAACTTGACTAGGCAAAAGAACTAATGTCCTTGAACATGAACTTAGAAGAAGTGTGGAGTCATATCAACACGTTTTCCTTTAAATGATGAAAAATGCCCCCACACAGCTAAAGAAATAAAGATGAGAGACTTGACTGTCAAGGATTTAACACAAGCTGTTAAATCCTGACATGGGCAGGATGACTTGTGATAGAACGATACTAACTCCTATGGTGTCTTTCCATTCTCGATGAAAAGGATTGCTTTTTTTTTTTTTTTTTTTAAGCTCTTCATTGCTGAAGAGCTTGATAAACTTCTGGCATTTCTCTCCTGTCTGCCCCATAAGGACAGTACTTACTCTCCTTAGGTCTGGGCAGACACTGTACCCTCTCCCCCAGCTTCAGAAAGATCACTGGTGTCCTCCTTGTTTATCTGGCTCTGATCTACCTGGAGTGAAGAAGGGGACTAAGGTCTCCTGAGTCCTCCAAGGATGTTTTCAGAAGTGCCGTCCAACCTGACACTCCAACAGCCCTACAAGGGAGACAGATGTGCAAGGAGAAGGATAGGAAACCTAGTGGCTAGGTGGCCTATTGTTTTGGTTGCTGGAAGGTGGTAAGACCAGCTGTGAATAACTATTCTTTCTTTCATCTTAGCAAGACGTTTCATCACAGAATTGTTTGGGAAGCTGAAATACAGATGCTTTATCAGTTCCACTGATCTCCAGGAAAAGAAACTCAAGGACACCATAGTACTTTTTTTGAAATTGGAGGCTAGATCTGTGGGCAGCCAGCACTTTCCAAAGGAAACATTAGAAAGAAAGGAACATCAATCCAATTTCTAAGAACTCTCAGATTTGCTCTTAGCTATGTCTTGGTTGTTAGACGTGAACGTGGCTCTATATTTTATGCATTTTACACATATTTTGCAAGAAAAAAATAACTATATATTTAATTTCATAGGATCCCAAAGCACGCTGAAGATTGAAACTGATAAGCCAACCTCAAAGGGACTGATCCTTGCAACTAAAACACAGACACCTCTGGGGCGAAATGTGGCAACAGTTTGACAGGCATAGCAGTAGCTTAGGCCAGAAAGGATTTATCCAATTAAAATTATGGGATGAATTTTGGCTGGCAGAATGTAATTACCAGCCTTGGAGTGGATCCAGGATCCTGAGGTTAACACCCCTCCTCTTGCCAACAACCCTCCTACCTGCCAACACTCCGAGATGGAGAAGGCTGGATTTGACACAATCGCACAGAATACTGTTGTGACATCTAAGTACAATGATGATGATGTGAGAAGCTTCGTGAACCTGATTTTTTTTAACACTCATTATGTTACTTATTTTTATGCCACATTAGGCTAGAAACCAAATGTCCACATAAATGTTAATTTCCTCAAATCTGTGTTTAAAAAGTATAATTAGAAAATAGAAAATAGATTAAAAATTAATTTAATTCTACCGAAGTAGTTAGTTAGTGATTGTTTCGCCTTCCGAAATGTGGATCAAAATGGTGACATTTAATCCTTGCTACATTAAAAAAAAAAAATACAGGTTCTGAATTCTTTTGGAAGAGTAAAGTGTTGTCAGGGTTCATTGGCTTGGAAAAAAAAAAAGCAAGAGTGTAAATGCTTAGGGCCTGGTTCATATTGACTAGCATTATGGGCATGTGCAAACCCTGTTTTTGTCTCGGGGTGAGTCCAGGTCATTCTCAAAAGTGCTCCTCCTGGGCACTGAGTGTTTCGGTAGGGAACTTGTCCCAGGCGGGAGGAGATGTGTTTCTAAGCAGGGCCAGGACCCCTCTTCTGGTGTCTGATCCGTCAGTTTCGAGTGGATCCAGATGATCCACTCATCCTAAGGTGATAATAACTTCTGGACTAAAACTCGTTCGTTCACAAAAGTTAGTGGTCCAGTTCCGAGATGGAGCCGCGAAGGCGACGCTGAAAGCAGCTCTTGGGGCTTCCCGGGGCCGCCGGGGCTGGGGCCGGCACCACATAGCGGAGCGGCCTCTGGCGGCCGCTGGCCGACTTGGGGATCCCGGGGCGCCGGGGAGGCGGAGCCCGTGGCGGAAGCCAACCGAGTCCTTTGCCCGTCCCGGAGCTCGGCTGGACTTTTTACCCGGTGCAAGCGGTAAAAACTGCAGCGGGGTCCGGAGTGGCGCGGCTCCTAGTCCCGCAGGGTCCCTAGGACGGTGCCTGGGGACGTGCACAGGCCCCTTGGGGCTACCCTTCGGCCCACGTGGCCCATCGTGGACCCGGAGCGTGGAACCCCACTCTGGAACCCTGGAACCAACCGGCCCGACAGAGCTTTGGAGCTCCGGGCGCGGAGCCGCAGCCGCCCGCCCTCGACGCGGCCCGAGACGTGCTAGCGGGGTACGTGCGGCCGCGGCCGGTGCGCTCAGGGCGGCGGGCCGAGCTCTCGCACCCCTTGGGGGCCCACCCTGGGGGTGCTTCCCGGAAGTAGGTGGAGCAGGGTGCGATTGGGCTGTGCTGGGGACAGATGGGCGACCTGGATCGCGCTATAGCGGGGGACAGTCAGACGGTGATGGGGCAGGTGCGCCCTGGGGGGTGGATGGGTTTGCGGTTCTGGGTCGCTTGCTCGGACGTGGAGGGCGAGACCGCCTTTGGCCCTTTATGCTAACAAACCTGTGTCCCTCCCTCCAAACATTCCCTTTCCCCCACACCCCCCAAAGTCTGGTGGTGGCGTCTCTGATTTTAGCTTTTGCTGTGAAGGTAGTCTTTTCTAGCACCATCTCTGCGTGATTCAGCTGTCCACAGGGAATCAAAATGTGGAACGAGAGGATGAAACTAATCCTTTCTTTTGCACTGTTAGGGGTTGCCATAAACACCATTTGTTAAAAAGCATAATTATGTTGGGAAAGTGCCTGATGAGACAATTAAGCTACATAAACACACAGAAAACAAATGAAAGCCAGAAGCCGCCCACACCCCTTGTGTAAAGCAATTTTTTGTTTACATAAAAAATTAAAACGAGAGAGGTCTGAACTGCTTTATTTTAACAACGTTATTAATATCTGGAAGTGCCTCATGAGTGTGTTCTAGTGAATTTTCCCTTGTGAGATGATGCTCACAACCTGAAAACCTTCCTATGGATTGGAACTGGCTGTGAATTCTTTTACTTTTAGGGTACGATTGGGCTAAGGAACAATAATACTTAGGCAGGATCTGAATTCTGAGGCCTTTGTATTTAGGCACCAGTTTTACTCCTCACCCCCGCACAATTTTGCTTAACCAGAAATTGAACTTTGATTTCAGAAGTTGTACGTGGTTCACTGCAATATTTCTCCTCTCCCCACCAATCTATCCTTTTCCAATACTTGTTGAGTGAATACTTAATTTTTAGTTAGGCCTTTTAAAGGACCCAAAATACCATGGTCTGATCTTAAAAGGGAAAGATATTTTCCTAGTATTTTTGAGCTATTTGAATATCTTTAGTTCATTGAAATGCCATTGAGGTGGGTAAATTGAAAGATGCCATTCCAGAAAACACAACAGAATGGACTCAATACCCCAAATTGATGTATTTTCTTCCATGTCTGATAACAATTGGTGATCTTTTGGGGGTAATTTTCAGTTACCATATTAAAGTGGATGTTCATTTTTAGTTCAGGGTACAGAGTCCTGTGATTTAAAATGGATTTGGAAACTTAAGAGATCAAAGTACAATCTTAGTGGGATAGTTCCCATTTAAAGTACCCAAATGAGACTCTGGAGTAGTTTTTTCTTATTTGGGACAAGTTATGGTACTTAGAAATACTTTTGATTTTTTCTTGCTACAGGACAAGTGTTTTTTAGAAAAGCAAAGTTATTAACTTTTCCTGATTTCTCTTTTCTGCATCTTCCCATTAAGTCTCATTTAACAGAAAGATCATGACTATTTGTTAAGTCTTACAGACCTTGAAAACAGGCATTAGCTAAAGCAGAGGGTACTTAAAAGGGAATAACAGGCCTTAACGAGCACATTTCATTTAAATGCCAATTCAAGCTCAGGAACATGATCTTGTCCAGTGAGACTATGTTTATAGGACATACATGCAGGGCCACATAGGCTTGGTTTCTTTTTGAGGCAACCTGAGAATTCTGTCCTGTAAGTGTATTCTAGGAATGAAATAGCAAAGTGTTCCTATCTGACTGTCTGGTTTCCAAAAGAACTATAAGATAGTTGCTGTTTTTTTTTTTTTTTCTTAATGGTTAACGAATATGAAAAAGGAAATGTATGAACCAGAGAGAACAAGATTAATTAAGAATCACTTTTCTTTTTTAGAAAAATGTCTTCCTCTAGACTGGGACTTCGTTTGGCTGCCTGTTTACTAAACATTTCAGAAGCCAGAAGGAAACACATTGTTGAGAACATAGCACGGGCAGCTTTACTTGAGAAAAATGGTAAGAACAGGCAAGGGAAGGAGCAAGGCAGTGTTTGGATGAGATGGTAATCTTCTTGTTCTGCAGCCAGTATCTCTAGGGCACTTGTCATACTCTGTTCTTGCCTTTCTCCCACCTTCTTTGGGGTCTAGGATAGCATCTTAGGGCTCCATAATATGCGAATGGGCACAGAGGCTCTGCTACACCTCTTCTGCCCTCTTGTCTACACCATCCTTATGAGGAGTGTCAGTGCTCAGTTATGTAGGATAACTGTTCAGGATAATAGTTCAGGATAGTGACAGGCTCTCAAGGACGCAGCTTCACGTATGGATTCAGTGACTCCCTCTTGGAACAATTATTAGGTCATTAATAGAATGCATGGAATTGTACAATTGGCTTTTTTGCTGTCCAGTCATTTAAGTAAAGAATCAACTTGCCAAATGCCAACTACTTTTCCAAGCGCTCCTGCCAGCACAGCCCATGCTATCATTACAGCATTATTATTGCTACTTCCATTTTCTCTGTATAAAGACTCTTAAGCAATTATATCTAAGTGATGTGCATAAGATCACAGAGCAATTCAGAAGACTAGAATACACTCCTTTTTTATTCTCTGGACTGGTACTGATTGTCAGAGATATTACTCTTCTTTCTTTTATTTTATTTAAAACTTTTATTTTAAATCTTTGTTAAAATGTTAATGTGAGTTCACACAGTTCTAGATGTTATTTGTTTTAGTGAAATACACACACACACACACACACACACACACACACACACACACACACACACACACACACCCTGGTCTATAGACAGTCTTAGAATCATTAATATAGAAGTGTTTTGTTATTAAATCCACAACATTGCGGGCAACCTTTGAGCACTAGTGAAGCTTTGGAGACAATGGCTTTTTGTCTTTCTTTTCTTTTTCTTTCTTTTCTTTCTTTCTTTCTTTCTTTTCTTTTTCTTCTGATTTTTGGGTCACACCTTGTGGTGCTCAGGGGTTAGTCCTGGCTCTGCGCTCAGAAGTCACTCCTGGCTGGCTCAGGGAACCATATGAGATGCCAGGATTTGAACCACTGTTCTGGATCGGCTGTGTACAAGGCAAACACCCTACCACTGTGCTATCTCTTGGGCCCCAGCTTTTTGTTTCTGATGATCGATTTTGATTTGGTTACCACTTCTCATGGTCAAGACTTTGCCTCTAGCTCATTTCCAACAAGAGGCACATTTAAGTTTCTGGCTTGTGACTTAAGAGAAGTCATACATGTCTATGACCAATTGTTGATAATCACTGGTAAGACAGGGCTGAACTAAGTCCGCAGTGGTGCTTTGATGTTTTCTTTGTCACAGTAGCCACCTTAGGCCTCTGTCTGACAGTAGTTCATCTAACGGGTTACCAGGACTGGGTTACCTGTCTCAGTGACTTAAGCGACAGAGAAACTTTGGGGGAGACCACACACTGATCAATGCCTGGGTCTCAGCTTATCAGTGGATCAGTGGCAGCAGCTCAAATGGAATTATAGCTCTTATGCTCCATTACAAATACCAAACAATTTACTTCTGCTGAGAGTCATACCGACAGCTTCTCCTGCCAACAACAGCAATTTTTTTTCTTGTATGCATGCTTAAGAAATTGCCGGTAAGTATTTCATTCTTTCAGCATTGGATTCTCTTGAATCGCAAGAAACAAAGAATAAAAAGATTTGGGAAGAAAAGAAAGTCATATCATTTTTTTTCTTCCAGAAGCTGGAGTATATTTAAAAAAATAAATGAAATAATATGATCTTGTTAGCTATGTCTTCGGTTTAAGTATGAAGGGAAGGTGGCACTAGTTAGGAAAATGGCCCAGTATTTTACAAATGTTTTTAAAGGCATTTATTTTTAAGTGGGTGGAATAAAACTGTATCACCTATATTTTCTCTAATTAGGCAATGTGAAAACACTTAACTGGCTTCCAAGTTCTTACTTTGGTAAAGAAACCAGAGTTTGAGATTTTAGACCTCCACCAGAGCAAGGCTCTTTTGATGCCAATTTGGCTGTGAGTGAGTGACATATTTTTATCTTTGACATGATTAAAATTAATAGTGTATAGGGCTGCTATAGGCTGAGTAATTGGTGCCTGTAACTTGTTTTTCCTTTTCCCTGGAAGATTAGTGGTAAATCTGCCAGGGGACAGGGCCACAAAGGTATAATAGCCGAGCTAAAAGTTTAATGAAGGCCTGAAAAGTTTTGTCCTTCACTTTGAATTTGCTTTTGTAGGCTTCAGGGAGGCTTTTAAGGACCTTGAACCAGGCTTGTAAACTTCAAAAATAACTTTGGGATTCTGTGTGGTTGCTCTACAATGGTGTGGAGTTTTCTCCAGGTTACATACTCAAGTGAGTCACAAGCCGCTGAAAGCTGGAAGTTGTTAACATCTGAAGGTCGCTGATAGCCCCTGGAAGGGAGACCAGAGGGTTTTCCATCAGACAGGTGCAGGTGTGCCACAAAGCTCTGCTGTTGGCTCTCCTTGACCCTGTCTTTGCTTCACCAAATGTCAAATTTTGGTTCACATTATTTTGATCTCTGGGTTTGGGAAGGAAGAATTGTCCAGTCTTTGATGCAATTGATTAAGGAGCAGAATTGAGTGATAGGACTTAGTCACTGAAAGGAGATGCCAAAGATGTTCAGAGAACTTTGACAGAATATGCCTACTCTGATGCCTAAGAGTAGGTATCAGACACCACAGATCAATGCCTGAGTTGATGATCTTCCTAGAGAGTGAAATGCTATGAAAAAGAGCACAGTCTACCATGGAATGTCATGATTAGTCAGTGCCCCTTTAAAGATTCATCCCCCAATTTTTTTGGGGGGGGGCGGGGCCATACCTGGTGATTCTTGGGATTTACTCCTGACAGTACTTGCTTGAACCCCCCAATTTTGATTAAATAAGTTGTATCAGAATAAATAAACTATTACGATTTCATCATAGAAAAATATTCTTGCTATGTCTTCTTTTCTTTTGAAAGGGATGTAGGGGCCACAGATGGCTATGCTCAGGGATTATTTCTGGCTCCTCCATGCTAAGCACTCATTTTTGACATTGCCTGGAGGGCCATCTGTGGTGTTAGGAATTAAACTGGGGTCATTATCATGCAAGGCCTTAACCACTGTCCTATCTTTCTGGATCCTAGATGTTGTTTTCTTTACAGGTCAGAAACATCCTGAAGTATCTGTGCTCAATATATTTTCTGATCAAGACTACAACAGATCGGTGATTACAATAGCTGCTTCTGTTGATGAATTAGGTATGTTTTCTTTCTTCTCAAACATATATGTATAATTTTTAAAAGTAGACTTGAATGTTCTTTTTAGCTCCAAAATTAAAAAATCGTTTTGGCTTCTCATGCTATTAATAATTATTTTTTATAGGCATAATTCCAGTGCCACTTATCACCAGTGTATCTATCTCCCTCTCCTACATAGTTGATTTCCTGGGTAAATCTGAATAACCCAATCCCCATTGCATAGATTACTGCAAAATAGAATTTCATTATTTTTGAACATTGAAACATTTCTTATTTCTTGTTTATTAAAATGAACTTTGAGCCCCAAGATTTAGTATCATTTTTCTGTTCTAATTTTTTCACAGATCCTATAGAGTTTAAACAAAATCTTCAAATTTTAATCTCTGAATAATAGTATTAAAGTCAGTTCTGATTTTCACTGGTAAATTGGTATGGAGCAGAACATGTCAAGTGATGGCGGTTTGAGTTGTGAGTCTGAAATATTGAGTTTGTGCATGAGTTGAAGTGATATTTGCACTCTTTTATAAGATTGTAGTAAGATTTAATGAGACAACTTGAATTGAAAGGAGAATAATTATTTAAAACTTGATGGGGGCCATAGTGATAATACAGCAGGAAGGGCTTGCTTTGCATGCAGCTGACTGGGTTCAATCTCTACCACCACATTGGATTCCCCAAACCTGCCAAGAGTGATTCCTGAACACAGAACCAGGAGTAAGCCTGAACATATCTGGTTGTGGCCCAAAATCTAGAAAAGAAAAAAAATTGTATTATTTGGCATTGCTTCAAAGGGTTATAAATTATTGTGAAGTAAACTTCATTTAAGTTTAACAAATTATCTTCCCTGGTAAGGTATGTTTATTTGGAGAACTAATCACTGACTAATAACTCATAGCAAAAATAGAATTGATTCCCTTAAATGTTAACCATTATATATACAACTTTCATCTATGTTGGTGACATGACATGACAATGGTAGGAAGTGAGAGAAATAGAATGCCTGTCTCGAATACAGGCAAAGGGTGGGGGAGGAGGGAGTTGGGGAGCATTAATAGTGGGGATGTTGCATTGGTAAAGGGAATGTTCTAAAAAGTAAACTAAACTAAAACCCAACCACAAACATGTTTGTAGTCATGGTGCTTAAATAAAGATATTTAAAAAATATATAGTTCATGATAATATGAAACTCTTAGATGTCTATCATATAAATAGGTTTTAAATGTTAATATATTAACAATAAATTAATTCAATGACAAGCTAATAGATAAAAACAAAACTAATTTAAATGTGCTTTTATATTGGTTCTACTTTAATATCATCCTGATAGCAACAAGAAATTTTATCAAGTTAATTTTGTAGCATTAGGAAAATTGGAGTAGCCAATTGTAACAAAATGACAAAGTGACTTAACATAAATAAACATCACATACCGTATTTCCCAGCGTGTAAGACGACTTTTGAAACAAAAAAAAGTCAACCAAAAATTGGGGGTCGTCTTAATGTTTCAATATGCTGCTAAACGAAAATTGTCTGAATATTGCCACAAAACGAATTTTCCAACTCGATCCTGCACCAATCACTGCCAGTCTGCTCGGACCACCTCTCTAACTCAGCCAATTCAAGCAGGCTTTTTATGCATGCAAATTATACAGTGTTTTGTACCTGAATCTACACTGTAAAAAGCCTGCTCAGATTGGCCAGAGTCAGAGAGGACGTCTATTACAGTATAACCTTTGGACCTTTGCTTGTTGTGATTGGCTCACTGTGGAAGATACAGTTGCAGCACAGGAGCATTCTGTCTTATACAGCAAATATAGGCCTAAAGTATGTTTTAACTGTAAAATTAGGAGGTCGTCTTATACGCCGGAAAATACGGCAATTTTACTGGGGAATGAAGAGCTGACGAAGTAGGATAAAATTCCTGGAAGGTGGAGTGAGTAGAAATGGTGGAACTTTTATTTTTGGTTAAAAAACTCTCCCGGGGCTGGAGAGATAGCATGGAGGTAAGGCTTTTGCCTTGCAATCAGAAGGTTGATGGTTCGAATCCTGGCATCCCATATGGTCCCCTGAGCCTGCCAGGAGTGATTTCTGAGGATAGAGCCAGGAGTAACCCCTGAGCACTGCTAGGTGTGACTCAAAAACCAAAAATAAACAAACAAACAAAAACTCTCCCATAGAGATTACAAAAGGACTACAAGAATAACGCAACTGAATTTATTGCTGCTATTCTAGGTGAAATTGGAAGTTTTATTTACTCATTTATTTTTTGAACAATTTGAAGGTGATTCTGTTTTGGCTGCCTGCTTGGAGGCCTTCCAATCTGTCGATATGGAGGTTCAAGAGGGGATCCACCCTTGTCTGGGTGCTGTGGACCTGATCCCCATTTACCCTCTCTCTGGGGTAGGAGTGGAAGAGTGTGGAGCTGTGGCCAGAAGTAAGAGGAAGTCTGGGTAGTATGTTACTCCTTACTGGAAACCATTCTTACAAATCAGAACTGTTGGTGACAATATCATCACTCCTCAATGCCCTGGGAAGAGTCAACCTTGGAGAATTGTGTTAACAACAAGCTTTCATATGCTCCAAGGGTGCACTGGGTCTTTCTGAGTTACCCTTCCATATCCCATCCCATGACACCATGCAGCACTAAGTGCTGTCTGAATGGGCAATCCATCACTTTCCTCCTTTACATGTTCACAGCAAAGCACAGAGGGAGCAACAGTAGTTTCTAATAAGTTCTTTCGATTCTTTAGGGCAGAACCATGGTGTGTTTTGCCCATCTGTGTCCTATTTTCTTGAGCAAGGGTAATGATGAGGTTGAAAAAAACCACTTAAATGTTAACTCCTACCCCTTTCCCCTTCTGATTATTTATTTCTTTTTTCCCCTGTGTGTAACTCTCTTGAAGAATTTCTTTAGAACTAAACTGTCACATGCTTGATTTCAGCCCCAGGGGTAAATTTAATTTGGAAAATTTAGCCATGTCACTTGAGGTGTTCTGGCATTAGGCAAATTGGCAGAAAAGAGGGACCTTTTTGCCTAGACTGTCCAGCTTCCACCATGGTTCATTATGAGATATAGCAGCTCATACCCTTTGGGGAAAAGTGGGCCTAAAGATAATGGTTCTTTTCTCTGTCCCTCAGAAATACCTCTGTGACGTTGTTTCATTTTTAGTTAATAATGAATTGTCTAATTCCACTGGAGTAGATCTGGGCTCCAACAGGGCTACATTCTTCAGTAGAAACAGGGAGTAAGCCTTGCTTCCAAAAGAGTACCTCAGACTTTGAGTTGCATTTCCATGTGACCTGAGAGTCTGTGTGTTCTTTTCCAGGTCTCCAAATTCATTTACTTTTCATCCAAGAAAGAGTTAAAAAAAAAAAAATAAAGTCCTGAATGAGGGAGAATCTGTTTCATGCAAAAAATCGAAGAGTTCAGGATTGTTCAAACCAGAATAATGATTTTAATTGTCTTCAAAACAATTATGTTCAATTATATTAAATCTCAAATTAGCTAGTACATGAAGTTCTCCATTACATCAGGACTAGTCCTTCCCAGATGTTCAGCTTGCGTAGGAGACAGTTGACAATCGGAGGGTCTGGACCCAGTATTTCTCCCTTCCCTTGCCCTTTTGCCTCATTGGCAGCTACTGTACCTCATGATTTAAA
Organism: Suncus etruscus; assembly: GCF_024139225.1. Classification (NCBI taxonomy): domain Eukaryota; kingdom Metazoa; phylum Chordata; class Mammalia; order Eulipotyphla; family Soricidae; genus Suncus; species Suncus etruscus. Next base: position 119,654,290 of record NC_064852.1, read on the forward strand.
CATGGACATTTCTAATTAAATGAGAGCTCAGCTGCATTCTTGAACTAATTTATAACATTTGATTTGAAATGTAATAGCTTCAATCTTCATCTGATTAAAAACAGTCATATACTGTACATGGTTACTATTTTGATGCTCCAACACACAGTTTTTATTTTTATA